>NW_010246862.1:26752-46442 GCF_000690775.1 Eurypyga helias
GGAAAATAATGAGGTAAACAGTGGTCAATGCACACACAGAATAGCTTTCATCTCTTTCATCTAACTTCCGATTTTACAGGGTAATTTTGTATATCTGAGTTGGTTGTCCAAGACTCCCTACATCTGATCCATTTATCTGACTCACCAACTTATGCTGAAGACAAATCATGTTTTAACTGACCTCTTCATCTCCAAGTGCTGAAATGGAGGCCAGAGTGACTAATTTGGATGCAGACTTTGTATAGAACCGCTGCCCGTAAAAAGTAAAAAAAAGAGAAAGATGGATGATGATAATAACAACAATAATAATAATAATACCTCCCATAGTAACTTTAGCTGAAGGGTGGACATTCACAGTGTGATGTGAAGGAAAAAAATCTGGAATTTTATTTAAGACAGAAGAAACCATGCCAAGAGCAGATAGATATATTTACACCTCAGTAACATGGTGAAGGCAGCTCCTATTCACTCTGAACTAATTAACTCAAAGAATGTCTATGGAGAAGACAAAGAGGAGGTTTACACCTGTGGATCTTTTCTCAAATTTTCATTTATAATATATATAGAAGCTTTACAATCCCTGAGATACCAGCTGATGCTGAAGCCTCAACTCTATCTGTATTTATCCAATTTGGTTTCAAGATATACAGGAGCTCCTGGGAAACCCTGGAGTCTGGCAGAGAAAGCTGGTTCCTGCATGACCTCTGACATTGGCCCAAGAGGCCCCCCTGCTCAATGTTCACAGAGAACCCTTTGCCCAAGTCGTCTGCCATATGTACATCAGACCTTGCAGCGATATCATGTGGGTGAAGCTTGGCCAGACAGAATATCCCTCCATAAGGATTTTGCCCTTTCCTGCAGCGGATTGCTTGGTAAGACTGGTGGGGAGCTGCCATCCACATCCTACTCTGTGAAAGCCCATGGGTCTTGCAGCTGTATGTTTCTTCCCACCACAGCAAGGCTCATCCCTGAGCTTCTCTGACCCCACTGCAGGCTAGTGGTTGGCTTTACTGCAGTCATCTTGTTACCCAAAGTGATAGATTTGATCTGGAGTATGTGGTACTGCAGAGCATGTGCCTACCAGCTGACCCCCTACGTGTCTGTGGTGCCTCTGAAGTTAGTGCCTAAGTGTGCATATGATCCGCATTGAGAGCGACATTTTATTTTAGATTTAACCAGTCAGGTGGCATACCCATCTCCTAACCATGTCCTCTCCCCTCTCCAAACAGACAGACCTGCTCGCTTCTTGACATCACCTTGGCTGGATGAGGGTGCCCAGTCTGATTACTAGTATCTTCTGCAAGCACCCAACATTATGATCCGCTGAAGCAGAGGAGGTGTCTGAGGTGTAACTGACCCTAGAGCAAAGCTGCCAGGCAACAGCAGTCGTAGGGTGGATACGTGAAACGTGGAGCCAGGAGCATCCCCTCCTTTTGCTTGTTCTCTGGGCTGTACTTCACTAAGCAGGTGGTTCTGGACCAGAGCATGCTTCTAGGTACTGCAAAAACGAAAATCATAGAGATGGCCCTTAGATTTGAAAACTTACATGATAAAACATAGCAAATGGAAACACAGACCAGATGCCACCCCTGTGACAGTCTCACGGTCTCATTACACTTGCTTCTGAGTTTCCTTTGTACCCCTGGCCTACCAAGACGTTTAAGAAGGCATTAGCTTTGCTATGAAGAATTAATTCCTCCTTAGAGCACACTGCAAATTATGTCACACACTTTTTAAAAAACTTACAGTGCTCAGTATGCCACGCTACAAATAGATTTCTAAAACATCAACAATTTCTAAATAATTGCCAACTGCATCCGTGCAAGTGAAACGCTAGTAGAAACAACTATGTGCTATTGTTCTCTAGATGCATTTGCTGTGGTGGATAATCTTTTAGTTCTGCAAAAGGGGGTTCATATTCATTAGCTGCCTCTTGTTTGTTGGAAGCAGTTGATTTACTAAATATCTTGCTTATTAGTGTGGAGGCATAGAACAGAAGGCAATACTTGATGATTGCATTTTAATAAACAACATTGAATACTTTATTTTTAGTAAGTAGCTGGCAGGAGTTAGGCTAACAGTTTTCCTTTGTGAAATGATTTAGCTCATGGAATCCGATGTTTCTTTTAAGTTGACCGTGTCCTTTTCTGTCATCTTCCTAACACAGTTCTGCCAAACATTCAGGCCAAGAATCTTGCCTGTGATAGCTCAATAGATTAAAGAGTTGAGATCCCAACTGATAGCAGCACCCATTACTGACTCATGTTGCAACCTTGAGCTAATCATGTCATCTACGCTTGCAAAAAGCGTGTGAAATTGATTGCTATAGTTTAACCCCAGTAGGCAGCTCGGGCCCACACAGTCACTCACTCTCCCACCAATGGGATGCGAGGAGAATCACAAAGGTAAATGTGCAAAAACTTGTGGGTCGAGATAAAGACTGTTCGATAGGAAAAGCAAAAGTCACATGCACAAGGAAAGCAAAACAAGGAATTCATTCACCACTTCCCATCAGCAGACAGATGTTTAACCATCTCCTGGAAAGCAAGGCTTCATCACATATAACAGAGACAAGGGAAAACTAACACCATCACTCCAAACATCTCCCTTTCCTCCTTCTTCCCCCCACTTCATAGGCTGAGCATGATGCCATATGGTATGGGATAACCTTTTGGTCCATTGGGGTCAGCTTTAGGGGCTGTGTCCACTCCCAACTTCTTGTGCACCCCCAGCCTCCTCATTGGTGGGTGGGATGAGGAGCTGAAAAAGCCTTGACTCCGTGTAAGCCCTGCTCAGCAACAACAAAAACATCCCCGTGTTATCAACACTGTTTCCAGCACAAATCCAAAACACAGCCCCATACAACGACTGTGAAGAAAATTAACTCTATCCCAAACAAAAACAGATTCACTGTGTGTATGTACTCCATCTTGAAGAAGCAATAATTGGAAAAATATCACCTTTTGCCATAGGGCAGTGGTTGGGACAGGAATCAGCTTTAGAGTTAATGCACCCACCTATTTCAAGTCCTGACCAGTGAGAGGATCAACATCCTTAGACATGTCTAATGAATCTTACCTCACTTGGAAACTTTGAACATACAAAAAAAAAAGGTGTAAGTTATGAGAAAATTAACAAAAATTCAGTTTGAGGAAATCAAGAAATATATCAAAATGAGCAGAACACTTTTCCCTAATAACTTTGGTGATAACTAGTTAATGATATTCTTCATTGATCAACATGGCCTCACTTGGCCTCTCTTCTTTCTTCTTACAATAAATCCTACCCCTCACATTGGAGATACATGCTACATACATATATATATATATATATGTATGCATCTTATCCCATCCCCACCTCAATGGCCCTGCTGGATTTCAGCGTGCTCAGGATTTTGCCCCAGGATGCGTTTGTACATCTGTGTATGTGGCAGAAGGCACAGTGAAGGGGTTATTTTTCACTCTTGACAGCATGAGGGATTCGAGCACTGACGTTAGGCATGCTGAATCTCCTCGCCAAAGAGAAATGAAATCTGCTCTAAAGCCTCAGTGGCATGGCAGGAACCGTCTCAAACGCATGCCTTGAGAATATCACTGAAACCGTCCAACAGAAGGTGCCTAACAAAAAGAACTGTACTTTCTCTGATTAGTCCAACTCGAGATCAGAGGCACTCGGTTACGTTCAACCTGAGTCTTTAATCACCAACCTCTTAGTCACCCCTGTCTTTTCCACACATCAAAAAAAATGAAACAGCACAAAACACAGGCTTATTTGCAGTTTGTGTCATTTTCCTTCTTAAATAGGAAATGGGCTTCAGGGGAGAATGAGACATGAGAAAGGTGAAAAGGGATTTGAATGTTTCCCGCATGCAGCCAGGTTAATCCAGATCTCCAGTGAGTCCCTAATTCGCAGACCACTGGGACAACAGAAGGGCTGCACTGACTCCACAGGAGTTGCGGTTCACAACCGAAATGCCCAAATTACCCTTGGAATTCTCTGAAATCTGAATCAGTTCAGCCTAGAAAACTTTACACCACGGTAAGCACCGCCAATTCTTTTCTGCCCACGTTTACTCTTTGTTCCAATATGCTTCATTTAATTTTAAATTTGTGCTTTTTTTCTTAAAGAAAAAGATTGCTGAGCTTTCAACCCTGTTGTGATTTTGTAATGCCAAGCATTCCTGGATTATGCCAACTCTTGCTCTACTTTGCTAACCGTTACCCTAGTGCATGGGGAACAGGAAAGTAAAAGACTTGGTATGTCTTCCTTGTTTAATCTGCACAAAGCATTAGAAAATATCCTTCTGAAAAGAAAGTGTAACCATTTTTACAGTTTTCCTGGGAAACAAGTACTCAAGAGTTTTCAGTAATGGTTTTTAATCTGGAAGTGACCATACGGTCTATTTGCAGGCATAAACAAAAGAAACACACGCGCACAAAACCTGATTAAACAATATAGTCAACACACATGGCACACTACGCTAGCTGAAGACATCCCTGGTTATGCCTGCATGGTTTTCCAGGGAGAACTCACAGTGTAGATGGTAACTGGGCCAAGAAACTGTCTTGGCAGCCCTAATCCTGCCTCCAGATAAAATCAATTGCTAGATGAACTGTTGCCGTCCAAAGGTATCCATTCTGCCCAGATTGCTATACACCAGGCAAGCATCCCATCCAAAAATTTCTCTCCCCTGATAGCCAGAACACGTTCCAAGGATCTTTCCAAAGGATGGAGCATGAAAGCTGTGTGACTAATCTCAATAGCACCTACTGCCGGGGAAGCCGTTGGTCCAGAATAATCCGCAGTAAATCTTGGCACACCGATGGGGTCACCACGAGGTGCCAACCTCCACGGCAGTTCTGCTCCACAGCTTCCCTCCAAACGGGTGCTTGCAAATTCTGAGGAACATGCTGTTCTTTCCTCCATAACTCTGCACGCTCCCAGCCTATTTGTATGCTTTTGAAGCGCATATATTGCCTTCTGAAGTCTGTGATTATTAAACGCTGGTGTTTGCTACTATTTTTCTCTCCAGAGGATGGGTGAGAAACAAAAAATTATGTTGCTATATTAACACAGAATCGGGAGAAGGAAGTTACAATGGGGTCCCCAAAAGACAGATGATTCATGTATTTCATAAAAATTGTACCATAAGTGTTAGCTATCGTTCTTAGATAACATTACTGTTGTAGGGATTGTTGCGTGCAAGTACTTCATTTATCTGAATTTAAGCTTTAACACTTCTGTGTGCTCTGCACGTCTCAGGCCTGTTGCGCTGGAGCTCCTGTAGCAATGCATTACAGTGTCAAACCAACTAGGGGTTTGTATTTTTAACTAAAAAAGGTCAAAATAACAAGATGCAGCCAAGGAAGGAACAACTGCTGTCATCAGCAGCTACGCTTACCCAACAGCTTAATTCCTCTACTTTTTTGAGGATAGTTTCAGAGTTCCTGCAGAAGCCTAGACTGATATTATGGAAGGCAAGTTGTGATTTTAAGAACCTCTATTTTCAGATGTTCATGCTGATAGCCTTTACACAGGACCAATATACATGAAGAGGTATTCAGCGCTTCTGACAAATGGGCCAGTTCAGGTCTCATTTAGATACTCTCAAACAAAAGCATGGAGAATCCCTTGTTGCTTTTGAAAATTTTGTAAATTAATTAGGAAAAAAATTGGCACAACTTAAAGCAAAATAGTTTAGTCCATGAGGAGTAAAAAACCATTTTCCTGTTTTCCACTGAATTCAAAATATGAAAGACACTTCTATTGTTTCTAGAAATTGTTATTAAATAATAGCAATAAAAATGAGAGAATATGTTATTATTGACAATCTATAACAGCTGAAATAAAAACTTTTTTATTTATTAATGCAATTATTTATTTCTACTAGATGAAACATCATTAATTTTTTCCTTTACTACTTTTCTGGCCCTAAACAATCAATGGCTTCCCAATCACAGAGTGTATTTCCACTTGGTCTTCAGGGGTTTGGGGTTTGCCTTATCCTCTCACTGCAATGAGTACATACTCCCACTTACCCACCTTCCTTGTGAACCCGATTGGTTTCTCTCCCACTCTAATGGGTCCCTGCCCACATTAAGGGTGCTGGGAACATAGTCAGCATCTGTAGGAACTTCTTTACCTTCTCAAACCTCTTGTCCCCTTGGTCTGCTTCACCACTTGTGAAGGTGGTACTTACTTTTTGATGTATAGATGCTGTAATGTCAACCTGCTTCAGCCCCAGGGCTAAGTCTGTATTGTTCTTGAGCGCAAACAAGGAGTAGGAAGATGGGGGTCGCTCATCTCACAGTTTTGATACCAGGCAGGTAAGCTAAAACCAGATCCAGGAAAACAGAAACCAAACATATTTTTAGTAAACAACCCTGTGGCTAAAGCTACTTGGCAGCTGTAATAAGTCACCTATTCACTTATTCTGCGAGTAGGAGGGAATCTGCTGGGAGACCAACATGATGCACGTCGTAAAATGATCATTGTCACAAACCTGAGCTGACTCTGCTGGCAGCCTCTCACATTTAATATTTCCATCTGTAATTAATGACCCATTTTCCATTGTTCTTGCTTGGAGATGCCCGTCAACACAACCAGCATAACGTGCCCGTCCTCCAGAAATGAGCATGCATTTGTTGATTTTTTTTTTTTAAATTATTATTACATTCCCAAAGGTTCTTTCAGAAGCATGCCTCTCTTCCAACCCTCCTGTATTTTGGTAGCTTAAGACTCAGCTTCCTCAACTCCTCCCAAGCTCTAAAGGCAAAACTAAGCTTCTACAGCTGCCACTGTTAAGAAATGGCTCGAAATTTTCTACTTTTATGTTATCATTTCACAAGCTCCACTGACAGTGCCAACCGCTCGAGCATTCACATTGCCAGAGGTTCAGTTTTCTCCCCACTACTGCATTGTCCAATTTCAATTCAAGCCTGTACTGGTTATCCAGCTGTAAGAAAACTCGGAACTAGGGTGCATTAGATTGCTGGAGCTGCACTGCCACAATGGAAAAAGGGGAGGTGGCCAGAATACGCACACTGATCACTGGCTCGCTGAAATGAAATGGGTTTGGTTGTTGGTTTTTTGTTGTTTGGGGGTTTGTGGCTGATTTGTTGTAGGTTTGCACTTTTTTTTCTGCTTAGGATGAAAACAGATAGAGAGATTGGTAGAAATTCTCTGTCATATAACTAACTAACTAACCAAATAAATAAATGCAGAATCCTACCAAAATAAAACCTTCATTTATTGGTTAGCTAAGGGTGTAATTACAGAACATGGCCTTCGGAAATATGGAAAAGAATCAAGCAGAGACTACAAAGCAAAACCAAAACAATCCACCCTCTTGCCCAAAAAACCAAAGTAGTATCTTAATTTAATGATGAAGTAGCTTTTTAGCTTTTATTGTCCAGTCACGTGTTCTCTGAGGAACAGGAAACAGAAATATAAGGTGAAATGAGAAGAAGATACAAAAGGCATAGGAAGTTATGTAAATATGTCCAAAACAAAGAGCTTCACTCGCCTTGAGACATGTCAGAGTGCATACATTAACTTAATTTCACTTACAAATAAAACTGTCTTTCTTGCAGCTAAGTTAAGCTTGAGCCAATGCTTCATTGCACTTTGCATAAAGGCGAGAATGCCAAAACAATATTCCAGGCATGCAAATGGATAAGCCCAGAGATCTCAAGACAGGAGTATTGCTTAGGCATCTCTCTGCAGCTAATCATGGGGGGGGAAAAAACCAAACCCAAAAAAAACCCACACACAAACAACACAGCCAAAAAACCCCATTTGTGCAGTACAAAGCACTTTTGCACCGGGAAGAAGGGCACTCCCAAACCCTACTTAAAAAAAAAAAAAAAAAAAGGGAAAAATAGGAAATGAACAGTGCTCTCTCCTTCTCTCCAAGTTGTAGTTGTTATTTGTTCTGAGACTTTTTACTTAACAGGCCAATCAACTCCCATTTTTCAAATTGATTTTTTCTTGCCTTGAATACCTTGTGCTGATAAAGCACTTTCAAGTATGACTTTCTGAGTTTATCTTTTTGTCCTGTATTTATTGTTATTGGAAACTAGAACTCTGACATTATGGCAAAATTTTTCCCCCAGCATTCTTCGGAATAAAAAATTAGTGGGAAGTTGTTACTTCAGCAGTGATGACCCTTTCTGATGCCCCTCTACATTCAGCAGTATTTCGAAAAGCAACTATTTCAAGATCAAGCCCACCAGCAACAGGCTGCTGGCTCTTCCGGCCAGTCTCTCAGAACTCATTCCAATAATGCCATACTATTATTTATGATATTTGCATGCAACTGCAGAGTCCCAGCTGGAGCATCACTGAAGAAAGCACAGACAGTGGCGCCTGCCACATTTAAATTACTGACAAAGTTGAACCACTTACCCTTTGCAATCTTTGAACGTGTCTTACATCAAACCAACCAAACCAACCCCTCAAAGAAATCCAGTATTCAAAATTGTATTTATATCATTATTTTAGGAATATTTCTGTGGTGGCATTCTAGATAGCTCTACCTTACTCAGCTGAGTTGCCCAATATATTTGTGATACTCTGCAAGCATTTTAAGCTGCAAATGTAGCACTTGACACTGAAAATAAAGCTTGAAAAGAATTGAGCTTAGAAAAAAAATACTTTCTCATTTCCAAAGATAAAATATCTTCTCTTCCATTTGTCTGGTACTTCTCGGAGACCTCGTCTTTAGAGTTCAGAACCAGAAACCCCAAATTACCCTATACTCAGGGTGTTTCAGAAGGGCTGGAGATCATCTACCAGATAAAACAAAGAGATTGTCTGAAATTTCTAGACTGAAGAAATGCTTTTGTGAACCTGAGCTTTCACATGCTGACACAGCATGAAACCTTTTGAAAATTTTCTCTCACTCCCAAGCATCACCCTTAGAAAGGTTAAATCCATCATTGTTTGATGGAGTTCCTGCACTGGGATGAATTACGTTTCCTCAGCACAGCTGATTCCACGCTTGCTCTTAGTTCTCAGCAGGCATGAGGTAAGAAACAGTAGGTTGTGTTTCAGTGAATGAGGCTTAACAAGAGAAAGTGGAAGACAAATAATTTATGGAGCAGAAGATTGTGATAATTAACAAGCATGATAATTATCACCATCTCGCTATTTTGACAGGACAGCTGGGACCGTGCTTAATCCAAGGGAGAAAAGCTAAAAGTATCCTGTAAAGCCTTTGTGCTGCTGGAAATCAACCATGAAGCTGAAGACCCCATACTCATCTTACATTTTCTTCTGCAAACTATCAGCATTTCCATTCTGGTAATCCTACACATTTTGTAAGAGGTTCTGGTAAGATATTCTGAAAAGGAGATAATTTTTCTGAAACAAGAGGAACATATGTTTCCATGTCAGGGTGCTTACGGTTGTAACTCTAAAAATATAGACAGCTTTTATACTGAGATCAATTAAAATAGCAATGCACTTAGACCGAAAGGCAGTGACTTCATAAAACCCTAAAAGCCCTGTAACAGCATGATCCAGTAGTTATGGTAAGATGATAGTGTTTGCATGAATGCATCACTTAAAAACCATGCAGTACATCTCTGAAGAATATAGATTAACTCAGATTTACTATGGGTTCACTACTCCCAACTGCTATTTTATAAGAAGCAGCCAATATATTGAGAAAACATTTTAAAAAGCATGAAGTACATTTCTAGTTCCAGTAAAATAATTGGAACTTTATAGGGTTTGCTTAATTATGCAATACAGTTAACCTCTCAGTCAGTGATTTAAAACTTAAATATATGAGAAAAGCCTGTCATTTTATTTGCAATAAATAAGATTTTTTCCAACAGTAAGCATTTGAATTAATTCTTTTCATATTGGAAAATTCCTATATGTTACGAAATTCTGTTGCCCTGCCAAGTTAAGATGCTTTAATTAAATTTAAAGCAGACAGACTTGCTACAATCACCAGAGAAAAACAAAATATGAAAAACCAAGCTGCAAGAAAGATTCCTTGGGTCATTTTATCAAACCAGTGATTTTTGAAGTCTATTAACAGCTGTAGACCCAAAAAGCATGTGAAATAGTTCATGCTGACAGGTCCAGAGGTCCTTTATCACTTGAGGTAAAACCATAATTTCAACAACAGACCAGCCATTATACTGAAAAACTACCGCCAACTGCTAGCCAGTGGTCAAACTTCTTCTATAATGTATTATAGAATTAAGATACAGAATTACAGTTATAGAATTAAGTACATTTCAAAATGTACAACAAAACATCTATGAGAGGTTTGCAGAAATAAGGTTCAACGCGCAGCAGCTCGTGCTATGCAGTAGCAAGCTGCACTGAGTACGTACAGAAAGTCTACATTTACAGACTGCTAAAACACTGCAATTAACTTGGAGTCTCATAGCAGCCATTTTCAGAAAACAGTCTAAACAGCATTTATAACCTCTGCCTGAAAAATGACGGTTGCTGGCTGATGAGAAGGTTTATCAGGTCGCATCCATCCTACCCGCCCCACTCCCCTGCGGCTCTTCTGCAGCCTACATTTCTTGAGGAGGGAGGCTGAGCATGGCCGTGCATCCCACACGCAACAAGGCACGGTCCACACAGCAGACACATGGACTGAGACAGGGGATTTGAGGAGGGAAAAAAAAAAAAAGAAATTGCAGTGGAAAAAAGTGGCATCCCTGGAATGTCCCATTGCTATGAATAATATTACCTGAGCAACGTGCTGATTTTTAACATCCTTTCTACACCGTTATCGGCACTGTAAGTCAGAGACCCAAGGGTGAGATGCGTTAAGGGCTCAGGTTTTGCAGCAGCAAGCATTACAGTATCTGCCTTCTCAGTGCCTGGCTGCTGAGTGCCCACTCCGCCGGATGGCGAGGTGCCACAACAGCCCAGGCACCGAGAGGCCGAGCTTGCAACAGGCAAACCCAGGAGTGGGGGTGCACCAGAGCTGGCCAAGAGACCCAGCAGAGGCACCTGTCTGACAGCCCGCCACTAGTGTGACCACAGCTCCCAGAGTCATGGGTATAACCTTAGCCTCAACTTGCACCAGGGGAGGTATAGATTGGATGTCAGGAAAAATTTCTTCCCTGAAAGGGTTGTCTGACACTGGAAGAGGCTGCCCAGGGAATTGGTGGAATCACCATCCCTGGAGGTATTTAAAAGACATGTAGCTGTGGTGCTTAGGGACATGGTTTAGTGGTGGACTTGGCAGCGCTGGGTTAAGGGTTGGACTTCATGAACTTAAAGGTCTTTTCCAACCTAAACAATTCTATGATTATCATCGCTTTGCGATTTCTAGCCTGGAGTCCTCTCCCACATTATAGCTGTATACGGTACTGGGCCCTGCTTAACACAGCCAAAAGTCATTCCCTGTGTGACAGGGAAACAGGAGGCTTCCACTGTAACCAAATGATTGTGTACAGACCTCACTCACTATGCCAACTCTGCCACAGCTTTTACTGTTAGGATGTTCCTCTGCCCTCCTGTTCCAGTCATACTCCCAGGCAAAAAGTAATTAAAGGTTCAGTGAACTAGAGAGAAGCTGCCTAATCCTTTAACCAATGACTGGGATACTCAATCAGAAGTATAGAGGCTTGGCTTCTAACTGCTTCTCCAACAACTGTTTTTAAGTGTGCACAGAAACAAAATATTAAATACTCAGTGAATAGAAGTATGAAAATCATAGAATCATAGAATCACTGAAGGGCTTGGGTTGGAAGGGACCCTAAAGACCATCCAGTTCCAACCCCCCTGCCATGGGCAGGGACACCTTCCACTAGACCAGGTTGCTCAAAGCCTCATCCAGCCTGGCCTTGAACACTTCCAGGTACGGGGCATCCACATCCAAAATCTATGTATCTAAAATGTGTGGTTTAAGATTCTAAATTACTCATCCCCATTTAGGGGACCTGAATCTTTTACGGATTTAGACCAATAATGAATATGACAGGAATGGCAGACTTGAACCACAAGCTGTCCAGACTGAGCCACCAGACTTCCCTTTCCCTCCACCAGCCGTTTTCCCTGCCCTGCAGATAACAGTGATTAGTATGCAAATACTTATTCATTCTTGCAACAACATTGCTTTGACAATTTATCCGTTACAACAAAAATAAGCTCTCCCTAATTAACTCTCCAACTTCATACGGCAGCTATAGTGGCTGTCCATAGCCTTCGACTTTATGTGCATTACCTTACATGTATCAAAGTTGCATCTTGTCCTTGAAAGTTCCTTTTTTCTCCAAACTCTCCAGTTTATTTGGTGGGTTATCTGTCGCCTCCGCTTTCTTTGCAGCTTCTTGATACCATCTGTGAATTTGATTGATGTGTAAGTTTTCTTCTGTTATTATTTTAGGTCATTTATAGAGACGTGAGTATCAGGCTCAACACTAATCCCCAGTGAGCTCCACTTGGTTATTTTTCCACTCATAATTGTTGGGGTTTCTGATGATTCAGCCAGTTTTGTATTGAAACCACAATTATCCCTGTCGGGTTTGTTTTTTTTTTTTAATGAATTGTTTAAATTGCATTCACTTTATGGAATGCCTCAAATTTTTGCAGAAAGTTTTCTCCTTTATTTACTGAAAGCACAAATGAACCAAAGAAAGGAAACAAGTTTGTTTGGCTTCTCTTTAACCCATGTGGCCTGCAGTATATCTAGTTACGCACATATATGACTGCTTACACAGGAATCGGTTTCGTACTTACTGTACTGAAAAGGCAGTACACATACTGTACACTTCTATACATAGCATACTGCTATACATACTGTATGGAAGTGGGGATATATAGGACTTGCCCACAGCATAACACAATCTTACTTTTGACTCACCCTTGCACGCTTGAAGATACGGATTTTTATTGTCACAGCAGGCCCTGGAAATCCTATTCCTTATCTCTTCTTCCTCCAGGTAAGATGGAAAGAGAACTAGCTTGATATCTAGGTTTCCTTATAAATGCTTTCTCGATATAAAAGTCCAAAAATGAGGGGTAATTTCTTGTTCTTCTAGGAAAAACAAAATATATTCTTTAATGTTTCCAACCAAACATTAATTATTTAAAATACCACACAAAGAAGTCTAATGTATGGTCACATACATCTTTCTCCTCTAGAATAATACCCTTGAAATAGCACAGTTTCCACCGTGAAGCACAGAAGATGCTTGACATGCACATCAACTAGACCCTACTTGCTGTTCATATCATCTTGCGCCTTGTCCAGTGTCATCACGAGATGACAGTACAGAAATTGTTCCACTCTGACTAGCCGATGACAACTGCTAACCACAGTATTAGGGGCGAACAGCATGCACATCTCCCTGCCCTTACAGGCAGCTGTACTTACAATTTCAAGTTATTTATCAGAGGCAAAGGTGCCGACTTCACTTTCCTCTGGCACATTTCAGCTAAAGCACAATAAATGTTACAAGATGACTGGAAAAATACCTAACATAACCCTGCATTCAAGGAAATGGTGTTGTCAAACTAGGGGAGAGAAAAGTTTTTTAAAAATATTTTGACTGATATGCCTCTTATGCTTTCATGTCTGCCACTCAGAGCTCCACAAGACTTGTCAAATCCGTTTTTCTGAGAGGAAGATGTGAATTTTCTTCCTATTTTGCTCCGAGATGAAATCAAGGAAAAGGGAGGTGTCCGCAGGAGTCTTCTGTAATCTTTCCATATGCTAAATATGTTTCCCTCTGCAGCTGGACAGTATAATTAAGAAGTTCCCATTCAGAGTTTGAATCTTTAATCGTGGTTTTCCTAATAAAATCCTCTCTGGTTTGATGGACCTCATGTTAGTTCTCCTCGAGTGAACCCCAAACTGATTACGTGACAGGGAGCATTATCTAATTAATTCTTTAGAGAAACAACTACCAAATTACACACAGAGATTGAGCAGCATATGGTGATTCAAGTCTTAATCCTCTACTTCAGAATCTAAATCCCAGGTGGGGGACTACATTCTTCCTCTGAATATTAATCTAATTGCACCTGTAGTATCCCAGAAAGCGAACTTCTTGTCCTTACAGACCTTCCATCGTTTCTTCCATAGTAACAGAGAAACCTACACCCATCGCAGTTTAGAAAGTATGTATTAGATGGCCACAAAATCCCCTTGTTTACCGTGTTTCTGAGCAGTTCCTCAGCATTCATGGATATTCTCTGCTCCATAACCTACTCCCATCATCACCCCTGCTATGTCAGCCTCAGCACCTCTCCTGAGGCGCTCACTCACTGAGTGCTCTACTCCTGATGAGCAAGTCTCCCTCATACCTCCTTCAATGCAGAAAGCTCAGTTTCTTGCCATTGCCTTTCATCTACTCCCAGTACACACATACCCTAGACAAACTTAGGAAACAGAATCAGGGTTTTGAGATTTGTTAGCTCTGACGGCTACTCACAAGTCTATTTGGAAGAGTAACTGAGCACATTAGCAGCTGGGTTCACTCCAGACAATCTATGTCTTCTTCTGATCTCAAATATGTCACTGAATCTTCTTCTTGCTTATGTGGTTTTGGGGGTGTTTTTAAACATAGCTGTAGGCTAAAAATGGCTTCAACATTGTTTAGGCAGGAAAAAAAGAAGTCCATGCAAATGACAAATGTAGCATCAAACAAACTAGAATTTGTGTGGCCTCAGACTCAAGAAATAAAATCTCTGAATCTCTGAATATATTTTTCTAAATATAACTCCTTTCACAATGCAGCCACCTTCATCAGACCTTCACGCGTGGCCTGAAAACTAACTTACTGCTAATTCTAAGCAAAGTCACACAAACCCCTGCACTGCATCTAGCCTCCTAAGTCCTGTGGCAGCCCACAGCTCAGCTGTCCTCTAACCCTGTCATAGCACCATAAGGACCACATACACCACCACACCACCTCACCAGCTGTTCTCCTAAATCCAAACACGGCCTCACAATAAGTCACCTCCACTAGTCAACAACTCATAGGCACTTCCCCCCAAGCCAGGCAGGGATGGGCAGCTGCACAGACTGGTTGGTCTGGTTGCCCAGAGAAGCTCTGGATGCCCCATCCCTGGATGTCTTCAAGGCCAGGCTGGCCGAGGCTTTGAGCAACCTGGTCTAGTGCAAGGTGTCCCTGCCCATGGCAGGGGGGTTGGAACTAGATGATCTTTAAGGTCCCTTCCAACCCAAATCATTCTATGATTCTATGCATGCTGCTACCCAACGCCAAAGTGTCAGTGACTACTTAAATCCCTATATGTGGCTTCAATCCACGTAGTACAAAAAGCATGACTACTTTCCTCACTAATACAATAGGCTAGGTGAGAGGAGCGGCAAAAGCAAATCCATGTTGCATCCTTTGCTGTTTCTGCATCCTAGGCTCCTGAACCAAAAAGCAATGATTGATGTGAGCATTTAAAAAGCATGATTGGTACAGTACTGGCAAAGAATGTGGTCCTACAATGAGAAGGATGCTTAAGCTGGTATTTGTTTCTCCCTAAGCAGCATTAGCTTTCTCTCAGGCTGCATGGTTGTCAAACCCAGATCTCCCACTTCCTCATCAACATTTAAAGTAGTGTATCAAAGGGACTTGACACCACATTCGCAGTCTGTCCCTGCTCCCAGCTTATGCCACAGGGACTACTCTTGCTGTAACATGGGTCACACTGCTGTTGGTGAGGCACACGCATCCTCCAGCAGATGCAAGTCCAAAGACTGATGCTTCATCTGTACATCCCACACGGCCTTGAAAACCTGAAACAGGTGCTGAAAGCTCAGTTCACCTTCTTAATATTTAAATAACTTCACTGGAAAAACCTCGGCAACTACAGCCTTACATATCTCTGTGCTAGATTTGGACAGAGAACAGATCTGTGGATTCCTCCCTTTGGTTTACACAGATCTGACCTCCATCCTGATTTTTCTTTAGACACTGTCTTTGACAGAGCTGGGCCTAAGGCAACTGTGACAACTTGTTTTGTCTCTCATTGCATCCAGAGAGAGGCAAATAATTCAACAAGTGGATCTGACAACATAACAACATATTAGCCTTGCACATATAGTGTAGAAACAGTGGAGTTCTCGTCCTGCTTCCTGTTTTCTTCCAATGCATGATTCCACCAACTTCATCATCATGCGCTGGACAATTCTGTTACTATGGTAAACAATTTATCTCTCTCACTTTATTAATAGTCATTCCAAACAAGCAAAAAAAAATTGTATCTACAAATTTAGATTTATGCCTTTGGCAAAGGCAGACTGCTTCGTAGATCAGCAGATAAAACCGCCCTACCCGGAAAACCTTGCTATCCAAGGCTTCTGTTATGTTCGCACAGATGTTCACAAATAAATTCAGGCTCTGATTATTTTCAGATTAATGGCATCCTGCTCTATTAGAGCATTGCCAAATCATCATTTGATTGCCAGTCTTGCAAGGATTTGTGTCTTTTTTTTTGTTGAAGTCCTCTAAAGCTCCAACTCTAAAAAACATGTGATTAGCCAAAAAAACTCCGGTTTTCTTTCTAAAGTCTGGAGCAAGCCTTGTCATAAACTTGACTCATGTTACCCTAGGGGCCCAAAGAACAAAAGTTAATCTCCACATTTTCTTAATCACTCTCGAGACTTTTAAGGGTCTGACTCATGATTTCTAATGCCTACAGTTGGCAATACTGCATATACATTACATGTGTCATATCATCCATCTGCCAGCAAGTAAAATCTTTATGAAATGTCCAATTAGCTACTACTCATACCATTTCTAATAGATTCTTTTAAAAAACACAAATCTCTGATGCCAAAGAAGTTATATCACTGCAGTACTCACTCGCAGCAACAGAAAACAAATTCCTCATTAATCTGATTAGAAACAATTAGTAAAATCTACCTCCTACTCAGTCATGCATGTGAAACCTAAACAGAACTACTTTAGATCTCTCAACTCAGCAGCCTACAAAACAGAAGGTTGTAAAGCCGAGAAAACTCTTACTAAATATCAAACTATGGAAACACTCGCTGTAGTGCTGTCATGAGAATACAAGTGCAAGAGGTTTATTCCACGTGAGGAGTCTCTCATGGCATGCTTACCCACGCCCCCAGCCCACCAGTGGACCACCACGAGCATCTTCCATGCAGGCTGAAGGCACCCGGTGAAGAGCTGCAGGTTACCCCCGTCATTCCATGAGACGGACAACTTCGCTAGGTCAGCTACGTGGCAGCAGATTTGTTGCATACTGTCATTCTAGGAAGCTTCTGCAAAAAGAAGGGCAGAATGTCTCTTTGCTCATAACATGGGTTGGTAGCATTTCATATGTTTAAATTAAAATTGATGGCAAAATTTGATGTTTTGATTACTCATGTTGACATTTAATCAATTTTACACTTCAGAGAAAGTCCCTCATTTACAATACTTGGCATCAAGTAACCAAGAGAAATCGGAGAGCCACATTTAAAGTAGCAAACACAGAAATACATACAGCAGAACTAATTTCAGGCATATTTAAATTATCTGATAACTTGACTTGATTCACACCATTCACTTCACCTGACTCTTATTTTGGCTCTACTTTCGAGCCTATAAATAAAATCCTAATTATATTTAATACATATTTGATGATTATATCTCAAAATGAATCACAAACACCGAAACATTAAGAAAACTGTGTGCAACTTGCATAGCCTGAGTCAGAAGCATTCTCTTCTTCTCCACACATCTCATAAGCATGTTTTTGTAATTTTCTGGACTACTAGACAAATATAAGCAAGGAAAAAGAAAGGCAGCAAAAGTAAGAAAGTACTTGGGAGAGATCTTTGTTTCAAGGACTTTAAAGATTACTAACTTATCAGATGGGTAGTTATTAATAGCTTGTAATTAAAGACTAGGAAAATGTTTAATAAATTTAACATCTACTCAACATTCATAGATATTAGAGGCGCAACCCGTACACGGCTGCTGTGATGGAAATGCCTGCTGTTCATTTTGCCAGGAACTAAACACATTTATCTCTGCATTTCTCGCTATACAAACACACTTCGTTTTCTGGCATCACAGCGAAATATCCCCATGAACATATTGTACGATTCAATGCTTTATTACCTGGGTTTCTTCCCCCAGAAGTAGTTCCAATATTTTATATTGGTAAGAGAAAAAGTCATTCTCAATCAAAACCTGCCATTTCCAGCGACAAGATGGCAGAGAAATTACTTTGTTCCTTAGCAGATGTTTTCAGAGGTCTGTATTAACACCAGGATTTACCAAGTTGCATCTCACAGGTTTCTTCATTCTCATTATGATGATTTTATCCACTTCACATAATGCGAGCGACCACTCCCAACTGACATACAGGAGGAACAACATCACCTCTCACCCCCTCCTCTCTGTTTGTTTAAACAGGTTTCTCCTTTTCATTTTCGAGTGTGTGCTTATACTTCCCTGATTTTATTCAGCTCGCTATAATCCTTAGCCTTAATGCAAAAAAGTCATCTGCTGTATGAATTAGAAGGGGAAAATACATAATGCATGCAATAGGGAGGATGCCTCGAGTTAGATCTTAGTAAGCATCTACATCTGCCACTCAGTCCTTGCTGATAGCATCTTCCTGAGGCAATACATATTCCAAACTTTGTTTTTGGAGATGGGGGGGTGGGATGTTTTTGAAGTAAAAAAACACCAAAAATTGAGACAGCAACATGCATTGGTACCTCTGACTGTAGAAATACAGTGCCTGTATGCACTCATTTCATACAGAAAAATGATGCAGCTATACAAAAAGCTGAAAATCCCTCCAAATTCATTGTTTCATAAACAAGTGAAAAAAATTCCTATGTAAACACACTAAGGTTATACTGATTATGGCCAAACACATTATGAAAGTAACATACCATCTAGAACCTTTGTTCCACGGAACCTCATTACAGAAAGATGTATTTACATCGGAAAATAAACAGGTAACTGGGCTTGTAATTTCAATTAAATGCAATCACCACACATCACAAAGGAGTTTGTACAGTACCCAGGACAATATTGTTTTCTTGATGCGTTTGGCCTAAGTATGCTTGTGTTGCAGCTATTTGGCATTTTCTCCTTGAATTCGGAGAGTAGAGCTTGTGTGCTCTCAAGTGCCAACTTGCTTTCCAGCTCTGTTATTCGGTCAAAAAGTTAAAAGTAATCAAGCAAACAGCAGGCTAGAAGTTAGGATGCAGCTGTCTGTCCAAGAGCTGTCAGGATTGTGCTTTTGTACAGCTAACTACCACAGTAAAGTCTTGACTTGAGGCTCAGGTAAGGATAATATATGTTGCTTCCTTCCCCCCTGCCCTGAAAAGCTTATTTCCACACCAGTATACATACTTCTGGGAGATATACTTAAAACACCAGACGGGAAAATAAGTGCTTTTCAAGAAATGAAGGATTTGATAGATATATATTTTAACTCCAGTAGCAATCTTCCCAGTGTACTTCCCAAATGTCTTGATAACGCTTTTTATGATGCAAACATGAAAAGCAGTTAACAGCTTTTTATTTCCGAACAGCTTTTTATCTCCTCTTTGACTGCAGAAATTCCTCTCAGCCCAACCCAGAGCAAGGTCATCCTGCACTACTGTTTGACTAGTTCCCACTAAAGATTTCCGACCTAACGGCTAACCACACACACTGTCATGCCACACTGAATGCCAAGTGAAATCCTACCATCTGCATGTCGTGGTTTAACTCCG
>NW_010246863.1:0-16362 GCF_000690775.1 Eurypyga helias
TATAATATTTTAAAATAACAAGGTTTTTTATTTTAGGTGTAGCTTGGTTTAGATACATTTGTGTTGAAGTTGCTAAAGGAATTGGCTGAGAAACGAGAGAGTTTTTGTCTTTGGGTTATTTATCAGTACATGAGAATGTCTACTCTGTTCACTTGGTATATTTTCAGATGATGGAGAAAATACACTTAAGAATTATATATTGTCTTTTATTCCAGTTGAAAACTGTGTAGTTTTGTATTTAAATATTGTATTTACTGAGAAAAATTGCCTTTTTATCTGTATCCTTAGAAGAGTATTGTAGACATTTGAAAATGCATAATATTGTGTAATACAGTATAAGAATATTTATTGAAATTGTTCTTTATTTTGTAGGCCACCTTAAAAAAAACCTTATAATTTTAATGTGCCATTTTTTAATGTGTAATCTAACTAAAATGTGTATCTCTACATGGTTTAAATAGTTTTGAATATAATATAAAATGTTACAGAAAATATTACAGAAATTCTTACAGAAATCAGCTTTTTTCCTGACAACTTTAAAATAATGCTGCTGGAAGAGTATTTCTCTTGGAAGAGCAAATTGATTTTTTTACTTGGTAAATATATTGTGACTTTAGAACTAAATGTTGCTGAATTTAATTATTTGCTTACATCTAATAGTTAAAAATGGAATTTCAGATAAAAATATTTCAATCCCATGAAATCATTTGAAATTTTGGGATCCTTGTTACCACAGACTGAGGTGGATCCTGGTATTATAATATCTCCTAAGAAACTATTTTGACATATGCAAATGAGCTGCTACCTATTTACAGAGAAGCAAAGGGCCATGCAAAGGCTGTGTGTGATATGATGCTGGGGAGACAGTGTGTTTAATTTGAAGTGAGCAAGTAGTGAGGTGTTGGAGAATGATGGAGCCTTAACTGCCCTTTGCAGCTGTGAATCTCTGTTGCAGTACAGGATGATGTGATGCTTCCAGAAACTACAAGTTATAATATATACCTCTTCTGTGGCAAATTTGATATTTGCCTTTATGCAGTTATTATCAATAGAAATTACTTGCAACTGTTCTGTTAATTTATAATTCTAAAACCAAACTAACTTCATCTGCTTTCTGAAAAGAAACCCCATATACTAAGTTGTTTCAATGAACCACCTTTAATTTTCCAAAAATAAAGTAAGTTGTGGTTTAATAATCTATAGTACAAGTTACCAGCCCTAGTCTCTCTGATATGTGTCCATAGTTAAATATGGTAATGTTTGAGAGCAGCCCATCCGCTGGATGGGCTCCTGGTTTGAGCAGAATACACTGTGAGATTGTGTGGGAACAATTAGATTTTCATAGAATCACGGAATGGTTTGTGTTGGAAGGGACCTTGAAGATCATCTAGTTCCAACCCCCCTGCCAGGGGCAGGGACACCTTCCACTAGACCAGGTTGCTCAAAGCCTCATCCAGCCTGGCCTTGAACACTTCCAGGGATGGGACTTCCACAGCTTCTCTGGGCAACCTGTTCCAGTGCCTCACCACCCTCTCCGTGAAGAATTTCTCCCTTACCCCCAATCTAAATCTACCCTCCTTCAGTCTAAACCCATTGCCTCTGATGTGTCATTACATTGCCTTATAAAAAGTCTCCCTCCAACTTTCTTGTAGCCCCCCTTCAGGTACTGGAAGGCTGCAATAAGGTCTCCCCGGAGCCTTCTCTTCTCCAGGCTGAACAAGCCCAACTCTCCCTGCTTGTCTGCCTAAGTTTTACAAAACCATTTCAACCCAGTCCTCCCAGTAGTTTTTCCAAGTACTTTAACAAATGAACATATATACCTTTGCTTTGGAAAGTCTCAATTTATAGAACAACTCCATTTCTACATAATCTCTTTGTACTTTTCCTTTGAAAATCTGTGCATCAATATTCTCTTTCTTTTTAGAGCATTTATACTACATTTCTTTGTGTGTGGATTTTCTCCCTGTTAAATTTAACAGACCATAATGACTTGTATTCCATTGAATCAGTATGTTTCATTTCATGGATTATTATTGAAGTACTGGAGTGTGATGACTGTCTCTGGGCTGTTAGGTTTTTTAGCATAATCTAGCTATGTAAGAAATATTAAAATTATATACCAAAATCCTGCAAAATCTTCATTGAAGAAAATCAGTGTGGGCTCTACGTTGGTAAAAAGAAAAAAGTATTTTTAATAGTTGTTTTTTTCTTTTTCTTTTTCTTTTTTTTTTTTTTTTTTAATACCTAAAGGCAATAATCCACATTATGGACTTAATGGCCTGTGAGGAATTCTGGAAGGCATTACAAGGACTTTGAAAATAGTAACTTGAGGAATTTTTGTTTTTAAATTAAATGAGCATAAAAGTCAATCTGATTCCTCCCCTTCAAACTTTTAATTTGCTATAGCTCTACAAGGTTAAGGTTTTGAACAATATGCCAAACATCAGCTTAAAGATAATTGTTTTATCTAAAACATGGAAAGTAAAATGGGAAAAGGACTAGAAACTGGTGACTAAGTGAAGATGCCTTCCCCTCCCACCCCCTAAATATTTTGTTAAGCAATAAACAGTTTATCTGAGGAGGTAGTTTAATATTAGAAGATCTCTCAATTTCTCCATTTTAAATAATGTTTATTTTTAGTATTATATGGGTAAAGCTACATCTTCAAACTTTGTGTAGGTTTTGTATATTTAAATGAAATCTTTGTAGCACTTCATAGTGCTACACTTTGCGTGTAGCACACAAACACCTCGTGTCATGTGACTGAATTAATGTTGGTTGGTTTATTTTGGAGGTAAAATGCTCTGTTTCAAAGGATGTGGTGGATGTGTAGGTCAGATGTCCTATGGTTGTATTCAACTCAACTATTATTGCCTATATACTTTGGGATTTCTCATGTGGTTGAGATTTCTTACATGAAAACTGTATGCATAATAAAATAAATACGATGCAAAATTGCAAATATTATTACTAAGCTAATCTCAGTAGTTTGTTGCCGTGCTTGCAGCATTTTTGGCTTAATGAAAGCAAGTAAAGAAACAAGTAACAGATCACATTTCAAAAAAAGCAGTTCTTCCTCTAACTGAATCACTACACAGCTTGCTTTTGTATCTCTACACCCCATAATTTACATGTATATTTAAATTTTACCTAATAATTGCATAGATGGTAATGTAATTCTTGGTATATTTACAGTACCTGTTAAATGCTGGTTAACAACATTTCTATATTGCAGTACCTGTAAAGTTTGAGCAGGTTAACAATTAAATTTGCAGATGCATAAAAGGACACTGCTTGAATTTTTTATAGCATAAACTGCTGCTAGAACATTATTATGCTTAGTCTGAAAACATTCCAAATCTAATATTTAATTTACCACAAAAGTAATTGCTCTCGTTACTGCAGTAAGAGGCCTGTATGCTCTTCCTTAAATTAAACTACTAGATAATTATCTTAAATTTATGTGCTGTGTAGAAATACTTTTTCTGATGTAGACAAAAAAACATTGTAATCAGGCTTCTTGAAGCCCTAGATGGTTTTGTTTTATCTCCCTAGACATTAGCACTTAAAAGTCTTTATGCTAACAAGGAATACTTTACTGCACTCATAACATTGTAACTATGATTTCCTAAGAATAAAAGCTTTACAGGTTTTGTAAGCAGGTGGTAATGTCCCAGACTAATAGCAATAACTGGAAAATAGACCTCCTTTTGAGCACGTGATGCTGTTTAAGTCTCAAATAGCAGGAGAGGTCTCGAAGTGCAACTGTAAGTCGTTACAAATTTAACCCGTTTGCCGAGTTGCATCATCTGAAAGAAAAAATAGCAGTGTCTGGAGCAGGGGTGGAGTAAGGAGAAAGGAACTATTATCCAGGGAAGTGACAATACAGTCATTAAGTCCTTTCGGGCAGGGAGATAAATACAAAGCATTGTGTTAGGAATGAGTGCGAATTATAAAGCATCAGAGTCATAATGTTCTCTGTTGTATTTTTTAGCATCCTTTGGAGTATATGTTTTAGCTCTCATTTGATGGATTTCTCGAGAGTGGTGTGTGTGTTTAGTTAAGTGTCTGAGATTGCTGAGCTGGGCATCATGAGAGTACAATACACACTTGAATGTTAGTGGTGTCTGAGGGCTTACTGTATTTTATAGCTTGCTTGGGATATTTCAAGAAGCACCTGGTTTTATAATGATGGATATGGTAGTTTGCACGCTTTTTATGTATAGTATTTTGTTTTCTTTTTTTTTTATGTTGAGTACAGTGTCGAAGAGATAGATACTGCTGTAGGTGTGTTTGAGATTAAGTTTGATGGAGAAGTGGCGGTAGTTGAATCTTGCCATAGAAATCTGAAAGTACGAATATTATCTGTGTATTTTGTGTGAATAATAAAATGGTGTTACATTTAGTGTCTCATTTGTAACTTAGCATATGGTGGGTCAGTCAGTATTGGCAGGTGCAGTAGTTGTGGTTGAGAATGGAATCAATTTATGTTTAGGTTAAAAATCTGAGTATTGGCTTGGTTCTTACTGAAGATAGACCATGATTTGCTGTTGTGGGATTGGCCAAGATGGTGGTGTTTTTACTTTTTTGTCTGTGTGTGTGTAAGAAATCTGTTATGTTTCCCCAAAAACTAAAGTATTGAGCAATTGGAGGCTTGATGATGGTTTATGTGAATTCTACTGATTCTTCAGTGAGCGTGTTCTCTTGCATTTAATACAAACGTGGTAGGATTTCCTTCTTTGTGATTTTTAGATATGTTTGGTCTGTGAGTGACAGTACAGATTTTACAGTTTTTCTAGGAACTGGTAAGGATGAGATTTGATGCCATTGTCAATAATGTGAAAGGAGGATGAAGAGTCTCTGTTAAGACCTGGTAGCAGGTGGGGTCAATTGGTTGTTGCTGCAGTTTATAAATGTAATATCACATTCTTCTGCTGAAATCAACAGAAATATGAGTGATGAAGTCATGAGCAAAACCAGCCATCACAACTTTTCTCCCTCTGAAAAATATCTATGAAGTCCTTGGCTGTAGTTATTGAATCAGCAGACAAAAGACGAGCTTAGGAGGAGAGGGATCAGAGATGAAGATGGACGTGTGTATTTGAAAGATTAGCTATTCAGCCGTTCACATTATAAATTTGCAGCTGGGAAATAAACTGTGAGACGTTACTTAAGAATAAGAAATTCCTGGGATTGATTTTTACGAGCAAGAGCAACTTTCAAGTATATTTCAGACAATTACAGTGGAAACTTAAGGTGTGATACTTTCAGAGCAAAATTGTATGGTGACTACAGAATGAGGATTATAAGGGTAGTTGAGAAAGAGCTGATATTAAACATCCCTTTGCTTGATCACTTTTTACTGAAATAACTCTGGCTTGTGTGGCCTATACCTAGGAATTCCTGTTAGGTCAGTGCTGGAGACGTATGACAGCAGCCATGGCAGTAACACTTCAGATGCCACTATCCAGACGTCTACCTGGAAAACATAATGGAGTCACAGCAGCCAGTATCCACCATGATTGGCCCTCTGCAATGTCTTTCAAATCTGCACTTACTACTCTGAGTGGTATTGTCTCTCGGTAGTTAAACAGCCTAGAGCAAATAAAGTGGTAGCCACTGCTATGAAAACAGCCAGAAGTACTGACAATGCATGGGGAAGGTTTAGCAGATTTTTATGTTTGAGGTCTCTTTTTAGCTGTGTTTTGCTTGAGACTAGGTTGCACATGTTTGGGTTTTTTTCCAGTAGAAAGCCTTGTCATTTTTCAGTAGAAAAATCCTTGTCTTTGCATATGCAGAACCAGTCAGTGATTACAGAAGTTCAGAGAAAATAGTTTTATCAGATCCATGATGGTCTTAATTGATTCTGCATTGATTTCTGCAATGATAAATGGAATTTTTCTGTGAGGGACAGCAATGGCATCAATATTCCTCTGGTCATTGGAAGAGTTGAGTCGTTCCCCTTTTCTGATTTATGAAATATCTTGTCTCATTTTTTGAATAGGAGAAAAGAACAGTGTAATGTGAGATAGCAGAAAGGAAATGCTTCTCTGGAAGACCAGAGTGTAGGAAGAGGTGGCTAGTAAGTAGGTTGAGTGCTGCTGAGGAATGTGTCTCTCCTGACAATGGCTTGGTATGTTTTGCAAAACTTAGGGTAGAAAATGATAGTTGAGACATGAAGAGGAAGTTTCAATCTCAGAACAACTGGAGGATAGGTTTTTAATAAAAGTTACTCAGGGGAACAGAGTGAAGTTGTGTATTACACTCATTTTAAAGCCAAGGTCAAGTAAAAAAAAAAAAAAGACTTCTCTTGTAGTTCTTACCTACTCTTACAGTTTACACCTGGACGCAGGTCTGTGGGCATGTGATGGCTCTTTGATTTGTGTGTATATTCAATATTAGGAAAAGCAGCATTTTTCTAAAGACACCGCACTATATACCATGAAATAGGTAGCTTCCTAAATAAGTAGGAAAGTTAAAAGAGGCAAAACCCAGATTGTTTTACCTTTAAAACTTACCTCTACCTCAATAAAGATTATTTTAGTAGGAAATCAGTGGAATGAAAGGTATGAAAATGCTATCTCCATGTAACTGATATAAATAAATGAACAGTAGCCATTGCATCTAACAGACACATGTGTGTGTACATGCTTCTTTGTGTCACATTTATGCATGCTTGACATCCAGACAAATTAATTCCAGGTTCTGATTTATAAGATAATCTCAATTCACAAAATATAATTAGCTAGTAATCAAATATAAGTAAATTGACAGAGATATTGGAATTCCCTGCCAGATGATACGGAAATTCTAATTGTGTGTGAGGATGTTTACTGCAAGGTGACATTGAATCAGAGTGACCTTGGAGCAGACAGGTGTTCCTGGTAGTCAGCAGAGCTGTACGGGATGCTGACAGGAGGATTTGACAAGTGAGAAACATTTAGTGCTGGCTGGGAATATATTCCTCATTGTGTCATGCTTAAGCAAATGTGATAAAAAAATCCCCTTTTCCTCACCTCCCAAAACTCCATTTCAAAGTGGTTTTTTACATTGAAAGGGTAGATGATACACAGAACCCCATTTTGTTTATGGATACAAGTCTTCATGTGGAAAAGACCTAAGTGTTTAGGGGTAAAACTGCACTATAGACACTCCTAGATAAATAGTTTTATGGGACAGAGTAATGAAACAATCTTGTTACTTAACAAAATTGTGTATTTGCAAAATAACCCAGTAATGTGCCTTACCGGCAAATAGGTCATATCAACACATTTAGAATCGCAGTGGGGAAAACCCACTTTACAGTGCTATCAATAAGTAAAAAATAAAACTTTTTGATCATAGAAATATTTTTAACCTAGAAATTTCACAGTTCTAAAATTAGATTTTCATAATTAAGTGTTTTGTAATTTTAGTAAGTTTTATGTCTTTTCTGTAGTACTTGCTGTGTTTTCTTCAGAAAACAAATATTGTATTTGCAGTGTTTACTTCAGAAACATTTTGATATTAGCATGTTATTTGGGTACTCGATTTTACATCTAGGAAACTGGAGGATATTAAAGCCAAGATTATGTAAAGCATTTGCTGTCTTTGTGTCCAAATGTTAAAGTGTTGAATGGTAAAAAATCTTAAAATTTCTTTTCTTGCTGTCTTTTACCAAAATTTGTTATTGAAGCTTTAAACTTCAAGCTAACCTGTGTATCGGTAAAGTTTCCTATTGAAATTTGGGTGCTTTTTAGACCGTGCTTTTTTCATAAACTGTGAAGGGTGACACACGAAGTTCTATGCCTCACAAAGCCATTGTATTAACAGGAAGAAGATTTGCATTTGTTTCAGCAAAATAATTATGAACAATATTTACTTCACTGAGAACTTCAAAGACTGCTTTTGTTCCCTCTTCCAACAATTTGTTTTCATTGCTGCCTAAAAATGTTTTAAAAGGAAATATCTACATCCAATTTTTTGCATTGTATGTTATATGTCTTCTCACAGGCAAAATGTTTGGTATATATTATATATATTAAATCCAAGGCTTTATGTGCATTACTGCCATGCAAATATTATTTAATGCATAAAGTACTTCTGAAGCCAAATTCAATAAATGCAGAATTCTCCATGGAGTGGCAGTTGAAAAACTCATAAATTTAGATTACACAGTCATGTCAGTGAATTCAAATTAATGAAATGGCATCCCACACAAGCACTACAGTAATTTACATATTAATTTCCACTAATGTTTTTTTATGGCTGTAACAGACTTGTACTAGTCATATTCGATAAAATACAACAGATTGTGAAACAACAAACAGTGAGCAGTTGGGTATGATTTATCTGTTGTTCCATTGGATCCTCATTTTCCCAGGAAAATGCTCTGTCTACATTATTAATGTCTGACAATTTTCTTGTATTCATGCCCTGAAGCAGAATATGTCTGTTAATTTTGTGTAACGGCTGCTTTCCTAACAAATGGTATTTATTTTTCATATTATGACAATACCAATAAATAGAAAGTAAAGCTGGCTTTATGGAGTTGGACACTAATGTGAAACAGACATTCCTGTGTGTACAAGATGTACTTACTTTAGATTACAGAGACATAAACATAATTTTCACTGGATTTTGTATGATTTCATTCTGTACCATAGTCCCTACTTTGATATTGAATGTTTCCTTTTTTTTTTTTCTAATGGGTAGTTCAAAAGTGGGCAAAGAATATGCGGTCGCAGAATGTGCTAGCAAGTTGCTTCCCTTCAGAAGATAGCAAGTGTCAACGCAGTTGTGGTAACCTGTTCCAGAACTCAGGTCTCTTATCTAAAGACTTTTCTTATATTTGCTGTGTTAAGCTTCCCTTCTGATTGAGAGGCAGTGTAGAACGGAATACAGTGTGGGTGAAGGAAATAGTTTTGGAATCTCTAGTACTGCAGTAGCTAAGTGGTGGGTAAAGTCACATACAAGGTCTCTGGAAAACCTGAAAAACTTCTAAAAACTAACACATGCTGGTAATTTAAATTGTACCTACGTATCAGGTATTTCTTTCCTTAATTGGGAGTATTAGTGTTACATGACTGGTCAAATACTTATTGACCTGTAATCCTAAATTCTAGAAAAGAAATGTCTTGCTCATATAGGGTTGTGAGCCTCTGTGGGAGAAACATTCCATAAATTGTGTACTGTTGTCAGGGTAAGTAGGGATAGTGAGAATATATCTCACATTGATGTTTTCAAGGAAGAACCTACAATATTTCTATACTTATACAAAAAATCTTTTTTACTTTAATTCTGGCAATAAACTTCTCCCTCTGGAATCTCAGAAGACTTAATTTCTCATTTCTTTTTACTGCGTATCATTTGCAATATTCTGTGGTGTGGTGGGTTGACCTTGGCTGGGTGCCAGGTGCTCACCAAGCTGCTCTATTGCTCCCCTCCTCAGCAGAATGTTGGGGGGAAGAAGATAAGATGGGAAAAAGCTTGTGGGTCAAGAAAAAGGCAGTTTAATAGAGCAGAAGCAAAGGCCATGCACGGAAGCAAAGGTAAACAAAAGATTTATTCTCTACTCCCCATCAACAGGCGATGTCCAGCCAATTCCTAGGAAGCAGGGCTTCAATACATGCGGCAGTTGCTCCAGAAGACAAGAATCATAGGAACAAACACCCCCTCCTCCTCCTTTCTCCTAGCTTTTGTTGCTGAGCAGATGTTGTATGGTATATAAACACCATGTTCCTTTGGTCAGTTTGGGTCAGCTGTCCTGGTGATGTCCCCTCCCAAGATCTTGCCCACCCTCAGCCTGCTGGTGAGAGGGGAATGTTGGAGAGAGCCTTGATGCTGTGTGAACACTGCCCAGCAGTAGCCAAAACACTGTTGTGTTACCAACTCCTTTCTGGGTATCGACACAAAGCACAGCACTATGAGAGCAGCTGTGGGGAAAATTAACTCCATCTCAGCCAGACCCAGCACAATTTCATTATTGGCTTAGACTTTATAACTTGAAAAAAGAAACATTGGATGATTTTCCTGGCTAGGTTAAAATAAAAATAAATTAAGAACTAAATATTTTTGAAAGTTTTTAGGCAAGGGAGTATATTAGGAGGAACTTCATTCGGGAAGAAGTTCTTCACGGAGAGGGTGGTGAGGCACTGGAACAGGTTGCCCAGAGAAGCTGTGGATGCCCCATCCCTGGATGTCTTCAAGGCCAGGCTGGATGAGGCTTTGAGCAACCTGGTCTAGTGCAAGGTGTCCCTGCCCATGGCAGGGGGGTTGGAACTAGATGGTCTTTAAGGTCCCTTCCAACCCAAACCATTCCATGATTCTATGATTAGACACACTTCAGTGTGACTATTTATTAGTGCTGTAATACTGATACAAACCAAAGTGCTTTCAATGAAGTTTCTAAATGTAATGCTTTGGGATATATTTTGGAAACAAAGAGTATATACTGTCTACTCCAACCCCTGTCTTTGCAAATTATTTCCAGGTATTACCCATCCCTGGCTACCCAGAAGGCATGATTTCAGCTTCATGTGGTTGTTTGCAGTGGCAATTCATTTATATTTCAGTGGGATAGTTATTATGTGATCATTATGTCTTTCACTAGCTGTAATGTTTTACATTTCCAAACATTTTTAGCAATTTCCTAGCTAAACAAAATCTTGTTTCAGTGCCACGTGTGCACTAAGATGTAAATTAGACAAATTTTAGGTAAGAAAACATTTCTAAGGCAGATTTCTTATTCTTTCTACATGGATAGAATGAAACAGCGAGATGGCTTTTTCCACATTTTTCTGACCTCTTTGATTTCACAGTAATAACTCCTGTTCTGGTTTCACAGGCTGGGCCTGTGCCCAGCCTTGTGCTTTGCAGGACCTCAGACCTGTCCCACAGCAGGTAAATTCTCCAAATTCTGCTGCATCTCTAAATCCTGCTGCATCCTATTCAGCATAGTCTGTGCAACCCCAATCCTCATGTCTTAGTAATAGCTGCATTTTCCTGGTTTTGGAAATGAAGAATTGGAGGCTCTCCAAATCTAAAGTCATCTTATGTATTCCAATATATTGTTTCCAGAGTGGAATGCTTTTAGCAGTATCTTCGGAATGCTCAGAACAATTCCTTGCAAAGAACAGTGGCAATGGGAACAGAAGGTGAAATCTTGTGACAGTACACTTCCAAATGCCTTTCCTTGAACATGCCCTTTTTCAGTGGATGCTTGATTTGCAATGTGCTGAAGGATGTAGTGTCCTAAACTGGTTGTAATCTGATAATATTATTTGAATTATTGCAGCCTTTGCCAGGATGTGCAGCATATTTAAAAAAACATTATCTACAGAATTTGAAATGATCTTGGAAATGGCTACAATGACTAATAAAAAGAAGATTTCCACACACCCTCCCCCGCCTTCCAAGCATGCTTGCTTTCTTTATCGTTACTGTATTTGTTCATGTATGTAAAGAACTGACCTTCTTCCAGAGCAACATTAACTAAGAATACACCAATAACTATGCTGGCTCAGACCAAGGTCTGCTTAGCTCAGCATCCCCTTCCCTGAAATATTGTCTAGCCTGTGTGTTGTGCTCTCTCCATTATTATAGACAGAGAATAGCTTTCTTCTTGCATAAAAATTACGTACCTCAATGGTGAAAACAAACTGTACCAGAATTTGTATTTACAGCTGTAAAATGATTGACTTACCAGTTGATTCTATATCAGCCATTTGGAAACTTGCACTTCTTTTCCCAGATGACATCAGTATACATGAAGCTGTCCAGACAAATCAAATAAAATGAGCAAGATTAGTTGTCCACAGGAGGCTGTCTGAACTAATCAAACCTGATAAAAATTTGTGCATATAGAAGCTTCAAGTGTATGGGGGAAAGGTGAGGAAAAATATAAGTAGAACAGACTAGAAGAAAATAAATAGCAGTCACAAATCTTTTTGGTTATAAACAGAGCAAGTTTTAAAGGACATAATCTTTCCTACTGCATTAAAAGTATATTCTGAGGAAAATATTTGACTAATGAAATCGTATGTTAATAAAGCTATTCTTGTGCAATTGTGCATTTCTCCATGCAAATACGTATTATGCAGCTCTTATGATGCCTATCATTACTCTTGCAGGAAAGAGAGAATGCCTTGGGTGGTACAGATTATAAGTGTTAGCAATATCATCCATAGTAAATTAATTAATATTAATTGATGACATTTTACAGTATTATTATGGGTCTTCTGGTTAAGTGGTGGAGAAAATTGCCAACTGGCCTGTTGTTTGTAAAGCCTTTCTTAGCAATATTGTTTGAATGAAATGGTAAAACATATTTGTTTATCTTATAAATAGTTAAATAACAAATCCATATTTAGTGACAGGTTTTCCTAAAAATCAGGGTTTCAGTTTGTACGTGGAATAAAACAAGAACCTTACCATGAACTTTGAGGGAGACAGTACAGTTTTAAAGGAAAGCATTTCTTTGAATTTACCATATTTTTGAGATAATCTTAAACGCGTTGAAATAAGTGTTTTAATTGTTTCAAACAACAATTTTCATAACCTGTGGGTTTCCATGTTCATTCAACCCATGTTGTTGAATATCGAAAGTGGGCAAGAAATAGCACATTAGGGGGTCTGTAATATTGGCCTTCCCTTGCATCCTGTTGCCCAGAAACAGATTGTTTTATGGGATGTTTACCAGTTAAGTGTGTGGCTAAAAGTCATTCTGATGATCTTAATATATTAAGATATGAAAATCTTATTTTCTTTAGATATTCTCAGGAAAAAATAAACAAGAAGTTTTGACCATTACAGGTGTATCTGGAGCTCTACAAACAATTCACAATATATATTTCTAAAAAGATTCTATTAGATTTACATAATTATCAGTAAACAGAGCACATTGTTCTAATACAAATGTGTTGTTTAAAATATTTAATACATCTTTGAAATGAGTGGTTTCTGGTGTAAACTATTTGCTGACTGTTGTGAAATGAATATATGCTGTTTGTTACTTGCAAGTTTTACCTAATGGCTTCTTCCTTAGATAAATAAACTAATCTTTTCTAATTGGAGATACACCTGAAAAATTTAAGCAGTGCTAATACCCTGACAACTTACTGAAGTAATTTTGTTGTCTCTTTTCCTCCCCCCACCCCCGAAAAATAGACAGAGGGAGGCAGGGAATGGGGGAAGAGAGTAAGGGGTGGAAGGAAGACAGAGTGTGGCCAGAGAAATCAAGTAGGCTTAGAAATGTTTCAAACTCTTAAAACTTTACTTGTTTGGGGTTTTTCAAAGTATTTTCTAAATTGGTTTTGAATCTGTAGTACGTTTACTGTGCAGTGTACGTAGTACCCTTTAATCAATGTGTGTGTTCATTGTGATTTTATGAGGTTTACTCATTTATGCATTTCATTCAGCTGAGATGTTTGTGTCCTCTATAGTCTATGTTATGATTTGATTTCCCCCCCCGCACCCTGTGGAAGAAGTGGAACTAGAGTAAAAATCTTTCTTTTTCTTCAGTCCAGGTTAGATCACCTGGATTTATTCCACCTAGTTTGCAAAATATTTTCTCACAAGATTCTTCTGTGGCATCATGCTTGTTATTTGCCGTGTCATAGACTAAAATCTTTCCCTTCGCTTTATTGCATTTATGAATACTTCCCTTTTGTCTGTGGAAAATGTAGAAGGTAGAGTAATATCTTCTCCTCTCCCTTTATTCTTTGGATAGAACCTGCAGGTAAAAGAGACAGAAATCTCTGAGGAAGTAAAAGCTAAATAAAAAATACACTATTTCTTCAAGTTCTTTCTTAATCTTTAATATGCATTCTGGAGTGGGTTTGGTATTGGATGAATGATAGAAATGGAAAACAGTAAAATTTTTTATAATCCAAAAGTGGGGACTATGACAAGTGAACCCTGACATGATGTACTTAAGACCTTCCAGTAATGCCCATGTTCACAGAAAGTTCAAAGTGTGGGTAGGGAGATCAGGTATGAGGCAGCACATTAAGTAATGTTGCTTTGTACGGATCAAGGAAGATAGAGAACTGTTGGTATGGAAGCCTGCTCCTACAAAGGTTACTCTGCAGCCTGAGGCAAAATTCTCTTTGAAGGTTTCAAGTTGTATGTATTTTGTAAAGTGGGTTTTCCTTTTTCATCTTCTTTTTCCTCTACATTGCTTTGTTCTTTCTTTTCCATTTCTTTGTACTTCCGTGATTTACTACTAAACACAACAAAACTCTAGGAAGTGAAGGAAACTTATCTGAATGTACTTAACGCTTTTATTAGTACAACAGTGACAATCGCATAGCAAGGGAAACTGCAAAATGCAAAAAAAAAATTTTGAGGAAAGAGCTTTTTAATAGGATTGGATGATATTTTTTTAGGTAATTATTTTGCCTTGTGAGAGGAACGATATTTGGCACTCCATAACACTTATACTCTGTTTAAAAAGGGGTAGATAGATGTGTTTAAGATACTAATTACTTCCTCTCACAGGGTATTGAAGATTCAAACCTCACTTTTTTATTTAGTAGAAGCTAATTATTCAAATTTCACCAAAAATGCAACATCGAAAAAGTACATATTCTTGTTTCGGAAGAGTTGGTACAGTTTTGGGCAGTTTCAAGTCTATTAAGTATTCATCTTATAAATTGTTTTTCTGATGCTAAAGGTTCTTCATCCTCTTCTTGCCTAATTAATTCAAATGTGTAATACAAGCTCTGATCTGCAATTATGATAGCAAAAAGTAAACAACTTCTATATTTGGAATGAGACTTGATGTGTACTAGGGATAGATGTTGTGGTCTCTAGTGAGGCAGATAGGAGGGTAAAAAAAGCTCTCTAGTGTTTACTATGAGCTTTGTTGCTTTGAAGATAAAATATTTTAATTGAAGCATTAAGTACAGGTTCCAGTGTACCATGTGATGTTGGTAGTAGGTTTATGTATGGTTGGCTGGGGCAATATATGAGAACTTGAACTTCAGAACAAAAGCACAACTGTGATCATAAATTTAATTCTAATTTGATAGAAAACTTCTGTCCCAGATAGCAACAAAGCATTTCTGAAACATTTTAAAATGTATTGCACTGAAACTGCAATGTGAGCTGTAAAAACCTTTTACAATTAAAATAGTAGCGCCCTCTAGTGTGGATTCAGTTATACTGGTTAAAATCTTTACATAAGTGTAGGTGTTTAATGGGATAATCCCTGTAGCACAAAGAACTTCTGTACTAGCATAAATATGTTGAAAGTAGAGGTGTAGCAATGTGGCTCAGCTGAGAGGGAAGAATAAACACCTGGTGGGTAGTCACATCTTAAACATACATAGCTATTTGTACAGTTGGTCTGTGTCTGTGCCCTTCTATAGATGCTAAGCACTCAGATCAAGAAAAAAAAAATACATTTAAAATAAAGCAATAGCATCAAGATTTTATGCAAAATGACACCACATTATGATAGGATTGAAATGTGTTTTACTTTATTTACAGTGATTGTTTCTCATAAAAACTAATCTGTTTTTTCAAAAGGTTGAGGAAGGATGATAAATTGGCTTACACTTTCCTCTGTCATTAAGCTGCACTTTTTAACCAAAGAACATATGCACATTTATGAGGACTGATGAAGATCTGAAACTAGTGGTGACAAATAGTGCTTCAATAAATGCTCATCCAACTGAATCCAGCAGGAAGAGTCATTCACTAAAAAGTATTTTGTGGCATTTAAAGCTTATTCAAAAGCAATAAACTTTTTTTATTCTTGCAAGGTTTTAGATTATTTGAATATATTGTTCTACAAATATGAGATGATAGAACCTTTTTGGCTTCTTTCTAGAAGGTAGAAAAATCGATCAATTTAGCTATGCATGTCTTACGTGCTATCATGTTTATTTGCAAATTTAATCCAAATCTTCATTCCTTGAATATAGTAATAACAAACAGCAATTTTACTCTTTCTGACATCTAAACCTCTTTTTTTGAGTGTCTTTAGCAGGGTATCTGCTTTGCTTTATTCCTTCTTTGCGCCAAAGAAATTTAGGTCTGAACAGGACTTCATCTTTTCAGCTAGTTCTTTGCCCTTATAAGATCATATTATACTCTTTCTTATGAGCTTCTGTGACCTCCACAAGCTCTGAATTCAATCCTGTGCTGGTGCCCAAAATGACCATGATGTTTCTAGGAATAATTAAATCATATAAATCTCTTCCTTGCATCCAATATAACTTTCTCTGTGGTAACTGTTAAATTTTTTTACGTTCATAGTAATTTAAAAAACTATTTGTTATGTTTTTGATGCACAGAATATGTAACTTGGACACTCAGGGCAAGTAAGTTCTTTTTTTTGGGGGGGGGGGGGGGGGCGGGCGGCCATTCTGCAGGGGG
>NW_010246863.1:16393-30501 GCF_000690775.1 Eurypyga helias
GCGGGTCCCTATTTCAAGAGGTTAACTATTTTTTCTGGTAACTATACTTTCTTTAGAAACTAAATACATACGCTTTTTTTAAGGAGGTGTTAATTCTGTAGTTTTGGTATGTACTGCATTATTAGAGGTGCAAGTATTAGATGTGTATACATATGCAGTGAATATCATAACTAGAAAATAACTTATGACATTTTCCTTTAATATGTTGGTGCTAACTTTAAGAAAATCTCACAAAGATTTTTGGAGTTATGATCGAGGATAATTTGCTGCTATAACTCCTAGAATCAGCTGTAAAATTAACAATGCATCCATTTATGATCACTTAACTCAAGCATAATGATCCCTGTTGTGGAATGCTGACTTACGTTTCAAAGTGAATATTTAGATAAGAGAGAGGGATTTTTAGGTTGGAAATTAGGGAGAAAAAAACTGAGATGACCATTTTTGACAGTAAATAAAAGCATTGATTTATGTTGCCTGAGGAAGATGTGGATCTTCTGACTTTGGCAGTGCATAAGAAGAGACCAGAAAGCATCTGTCAAGAATGCTGTAGGTAAAGATGACCCTGCTTTCCAGTATAAGGATGAATTTGGAGACCTTTTTAAATTCCTTATTCCCCCGATTCACTTTAAGAACTAGGCTTTCTCTGGAATGATGTTCCATGGTCCCTGCAAAACAATTTGCAGAAATGAAGAATATGTCTTAACAATACTTTGCATTATTATTGAAGAACTTATATTGACTTTGTAAAGTTCTTTTATGATGTTATATTATAATACAATGTACAGTGTTTATGATGTTCTTTTCTCATGAATACTAAGTAAATTTCTTTTTTTGTGGAATGATGTTATAAGAAGATTAGTTGGGAGAAATCACAAGTAGCTCATGCATTCACTCATTCTCCATGCTGGTGATTCATAATAACATTTTCTTTTGTACAGTGGAAATGATATCAAGAGAGACAATATTTCAAATTCTTTTCATATGTTCTTTAACAAATCCTTTGCATTTCTTTGCAGTTAAACATAAACTTTTCTATTTCCTGCCTCTAGTGTTTAATTTTCTATAATGCTTGTTAGACCTCCATGTCTTGGAGTTCAGTTTGGGGGAAAGGAGGTTATAACTAAAGACTTTGTTCTCATAGAATTTTATATAAATGAGAAATGAAATACTAAAACTTTCCAAAAAAATTTTTTTCTCTCAAGGGATCCTCCTTATTGTATGAAAAATATAATTGAAACAATTGACTGCTGAAACTTCAGATAGCTTCCAATGAAAAGTGTACCCATCCAAAATTATACCTTTGAGCCCTGTTACAGCTTTTCACTTTTGGCCAAATGGGACCAAGTAAGCTCAAAAAAAATTGGTTATGAAAGAGTTGAGGAGAGATTTTTCATTTTTACTGCTCTTTCTTGCCTTTTTTACTAGAATTTTATCTGCTATATAGAGATTTTGCTAGGATTTCTGGTGTTAAGAATCTGCAAAACTCCAGAATGCTCTGGGCAATGTTCCTGCCAAAACCATAATTAGATTCTAGAAAAATATGTCTTCAAATGGATAGAGATTGTAAATATGGAAAAGTTGACAACTGGATACTAAAAGGAATTAAATACAGATTTACAGATTTTTTTTTTTTTTACCTATAATCCATTTGCTTTCTTTTGTGTCTGAATTTGGAAAAGTATTCTGTTGAATGTAAACCAGCAGTCAAGAGTTTAGAACCTAAATGGAAGTGATTTCTCTGGCTCTGGTGGGGGCATTGACTGTTCTTTGAGATATGTTTCAGAATTTTTTTATATGAGGTTTTGGAATGGCAACAATACCACATTAGCTAGTATAAAACATCATACTAAGTGGTTTGCCTGTGTGTAAATTGTTCTTGCCATTAGAAGCAATTTATTTTTTTTTATGTGATCCTATTTAGACTTAGAAACTTGGAAAGCAGATGTCAAGTCTGCATGCTGCCCTACACCAACGTACTGTTTAAGGTGCTGTGATAATTTAAAAAATATTCTTGTAGTCAATTGCCAGAATAGGTCTTTATCTACTCACAGAGAAGAGGCTGACTTTATTCACATTCTTTTTAAAAGTGGTGGAGATAAAATTAACAGTATGCATCTATGAAATCACCATAAGTTGCTGCTTTTTCACTTAAAAAGAATCAATTGCAATGGAAAACTTCACTGAAAAGTTGCTTTCCACTTCTTCCATGCTCAGTCATACGCTGATTTATACCTGACAGCTACCTCTGCATTTATCCGGTGTTATTTTTTTGAAGACTGAAGAAGGTAAGGACAGTTTCTGTATTATCTGGTCCCACTGCATTCTGTAATTTGTTAGGCTTTTCTGCAAAACATTTAGTTTTTGTCTGCGTTTCTGAAATAATACTGATATCAAAATATAGTACCTGTGTTACCTGAAGCGTATTCATAAAATAATTCAGACTGAAATATCAGAGATTGTTATCTTCAAATATTCCAAATTACTTTTTATGTGCAGCATGTGTTTTGCAGAGATATTGAAATACAGAAATGGTCATGCTGATCACGTAGATATCAAAGTAAGAAATGCCCTTGTAAAAGGGGAAACACCTTAAGCAGCCTTTGTGGTGGTTTGGATAAGAAGGATGTAATTTACAGTAACTCCTGCCTTGAATTCATTGAAGTTGGTAGAAAAGAGCAAGGTGGGCATGAAAATGCCTTCAGGCTGGTGGGCAACCTTTTCCTTTGCTCTGTTTTGCTATTTGAAATACCGCTTTGTCATTTCAAGAATTGTAATGAGCAGGAATCTGGAACAGCCTCCATATGTTTACATCCTTCATCTCCATGTATGTAGATAGCAACATGACACTTTATCTTGTCCGTTTCAAAACATCAAACCCTTTATGCAGATTTAACTTCACCCTTTTCTGTTAGGTCAATGTTTGAAGATTATTCAAAACTAGGACTGGATGTTTCCTTATTTATTACTTTTATTGATGCTTTTGTAATTGGTACCCTATAATGTTAGCAACTCTTGAAACTATATTGAAATAGAAAAATAACCTGTACTTTCATGCAGCTCTTTGGTTTTAATTTAAAGCACAATTCAGTGAAATATGTGATCATTCCTAGTGGACTTCTGTGTTCTACACCCTAAAATTATAAAGGATGTATTTGTTCTGCAGTTGTTTTCATTGGTGAAATAAGTACTGAAGACAGGAGCCAATAGGGAATTTTCTGGGATGACCTGCAGAAGATGTAGTTTTGCAACTTTATTTTTTTCTTTCTGAGACAAATGATTGCAATAATGAAATTTTACTGAAAAAAGGGTAATTTTTTGAGCAATTTAACATCATAAACAATTACACAGTGTATTAGATACACAGCTAAGAACTAAGTTCCTTTACTTGTAATTACAAATGGAAAAGTCCAGTTATTTGCCCCCTGGTGAGTAGAACTCCTTATTCAACAATTGCTACTTAAGAAATCACTTCTTTATGTATTTTTAAGTAATAATTTATTTATTTATTCTGGCAAAGTGTATCTACTAAATTGGTGCTGATATAACAGCTGATGTCACCTTTTTCTCTCTGCAAATGTCTTTGGTAACTGGTGAAATTAAATTAGAATTAAAAATATTAAAAATTTAACTGTGACAGTGATAATGTACGCAGGAAGTGTTCACTGGGAGAGTATTAAAAATGGAGTCAAAGGATTATCCGCCTCTTGCCCATATTTGCTGTTGCAAAAGCTATGGTATACTGCCCTGGAAAATATAGGAAAGAAAAGGAATAAAACATTCTGCTTTTCCCAACCTCAGAACAGATAGAAGGTTCATATTTGTCCAAAGCAAGGTTGAGATATTAGGGAAAAGGCTGCTAAGCTGGGTCCAGAAAAGGCATGCTGAACTGACATTTTTGGAGTCAGAGATGTTCATGCTCTCATTAGAGCTGTGAGTGACACAAACCATCACACAGTTATTGTTTGCTTTTTTGATGGAAATATGTTTCATGAGTTGTACCCTGGTTCTGGAAATTATTCATGCTTTCTATATGAGGGGTCAGGAATAGATCTTTGAGGACAGAAACAAGCAGAAAGTAGTAGAACGCTTATGTAATAAAATAGAGCAAAATGAGATAAGTGCCTGTTATGGGTGTCATTTTTCAAGAATTTTTAAGTAACTAGGCATTACAACTTTGTGGCAGCTTAATTTGCAGGAGTACACCATTTTGTAGCTCATCCACCAAAACCACGAGTAGGACGAAAACAAATTGTTTAAAGGAGAAATACGGGAATGGAGTACGTGCCATGTATTTCCCTTCACTCCATCAGTCATGCCCCAACTATCTGAGTGGTATTTCAAATAGCAAAAGGGAGCAAAGGAAAAGCAGAATCTTCATCAAATTACTTCCCGCAGCTTAACTTTACTCATGCACAATCTTAAAGGAGCTCAGTCATTTCTCAATGATCTGCATCAACAAGTTATTTTCAGAAAGATCTGTTCGTTACATGTCCCTCCATTTACTAGTGAATAGATTCTGCTTTCTCTTCTTGAGATACTTTCACTGCACGTTCATCTTGCTGTGAATACTTTTGCTTGTATTTGAAATGTCGCACTGTGTTACATAACCAAGATGCTACTTGTGATGTGAGTGCTATATTTTCTCTATATTCATAGACTGGGGCTGAGAACGTGTCCCAGAAAACTTGGCAGAAGAGATAGAAAAAATTATAAAACAAGTCGCCAAAAAGCATATTTCTGAGTTCTTAGGGATTCTCTTTATTTTGAACCTCTTTTTTAAAACAAAAAAAAATGCTTTGCATGTTGTCATTTTAGAGAACAAGAGTAAAAGTATAATTTCTTGATTAATTGATTTCTTAAATTCAGCACTGAATATGGTTCACTATTACTGCATTTTAATGATTTATGAAAACAAGAGAAGAAACAAAGAAGTTAAAAACCACATATGTATGGGCAAAATAAATGTGTCACTACAAAATGAAGTTGCACAAAAAAAGCGGTGCAGTCAAACACAGTGTTTTCTGTGTTTATTTTCAGGAATATTAATGTACAATATTTTAGGATCACATTAACTTAAAATAGACAAGAATTATAGTTATGAAAAAATTATTTATGTTTTGACAACAATGTGAAGTAAGCTGTCCACAGTAAGATACAGACACTAATGAAATAAGGAGAGCTGGTAGGTAGCAATGACCTTGTCATTACCTTTTTACAACAGGAAAAACTGCAACATCATGACTTGATCATTTCAGGACCGAATTATCAAATATGTACAATGCCTGTTTCCATATGTGACAGAAGGTCTCAGATTAAAAAGGAGGATTATGTTTTAATCTTACAATTTCATTCACTCTTACCCATAAGCATGGCTCATGCTTGGCAGTCCTAATTTGTTAATCTGTTTAATTATTACACTTTTCCAGTGCTTCTCAGTAGTAAAAGATACTCAAATATTTCACCAAGCTAGAATGATTCTACTGATCTCAGAGGAACTATTGTATTGTATAATTAATACCAGTGTAATCAAAGAGTTTCTTTTGTATGTCACTAGAGCCCATTCCTACTCTGTGTGCTATAAAGGGACATGACTGCTGACAACACTCTAGAAACTATCTGTTAAACAGTTTTGTCAGGTTTTACTCATCTATTTGCTTGGCACTAGAACTAAGCACCCATAATAATGTTTTTTATAGTTAACTAAAAAATAAATAAGAAACCCCACAGGGATTCAAAATATATGAAATTACAAAATAATTACTTTAAGAATGTAATTTTTGCAACAGTAAATTATACCAAGTGGTAAAGTGCCATGGAAAACAAATTGCCTCAGACAATTATTAACTGATTTCTTTTTCTTTTTTTCTTCTATGCCTGCAAAAGTATTTCGTACCAGTTTCTCTATTTCAGTTACATATACTCCATTTTGTTTCAGAGCTTATTTTTGAGTAAAGACAAGCAGCCCTCAGAACTAGCTCTTCTGAGTGCCGTCATTTTCTAGGCATTCATTCTCAAGGTTAGCATTTATTAGTCCTAATGTTCTATATCTTCCCTCCTACTCCCTTGTATGTACCCTTTTCAGTCTATCTGCAAAGCATTTTTTTGTTCTGTACTTTCAGATCCCTACTGTAAATTTCCTGATGCACATAAATAATTGACTAAATTGTCACCTGTGGGTATAAATTTTAAGTCCATTTCCACATCTGAGTTAACATACCGATTCTTTCTTTCACTCTGAACACTGTTATTAGACTGGCAGTTTCTTGAGGTCTTTTTCAGCCTGTAAAATGTCTAGTATACCAATAATATTTAAAAAATATAATTATTTCATAAGTTTACATGATGAAATATAGACAGATCTTCTACTTCCACCATGATTTGTAAAAAAGGCAACCAAGGGACCTCTTTTTCCTGATTTGCAATATTAATTTAACAAGGAGTACTATTTTATTACTTGTAAGCATGAGCCAGGAAGCACATTCCGCTGTGTGCTGCTAGTTTATTGAGATTTCCAATACTGAGCTGTTTTTCAGAACTGTGCTCCAAGTCTTGTTTTGATCTTTCTTCCCTATCAGGTAGGTAAGACTTATAGAGAATGGTAATGAATTTTGTCAGTTAGGCAAAAAAGATAGGCTTTTGGGCACACAAACCCAGATCTTAAATGCAAGCATCCCAGCTGTATGACTTTGCTTAATAAAAGATAGTGCTTCTCCCTCCAAACCCTGACTTATTTATATCCTTAAATCCTCACAGTTGTAACCACACCATGACTTTTGACTTTACTGGCATTAATCTGGAATACAGAATAAACTCTATAAAGATAGTCGTGCATATTATTATATTTATCATATTCTGTTTTCAGTTATGAAAATTTAAAGCCTTACTGAAGCGTACTAAATAATAAAAAATATATTAACAGTGATAATACTTATGTAATATCCCTGATAAGACTGCAGTCTTTGTCCTGGGGAGAGTTATATTTGCATTTCTATAGTTTAAAAAACATTGTTAAAAATATTCACTCTTCTCTTAAATTCTGGAACTTTAGGAAGATTATGAAACTTCAACATTTTTCCAGTTTTAAACTTGCATACTCTATCTTAGCATTGTAGGAATAGTCAGGAGTAACAGTAAAAAAAAAAGTGAAACAGGAGAATTTCTTGCTATAAGCAGACTGGAATGGTGAGAAAAGCTGTGATAAGGAGAAAGGCTTATCTTAACAGCTAGTCCAAGAAAAATCAAGCTGTTCTGTAATAATTAAGCTGCCAATAGTATTTCTCATATTTACTGCTATAGTAGGTGGAAAAAATATCAAAAAGAAAATTTTAAATCTGTTCCAAAATGAACTGGAAAGGAGATGAGGAAATCTCTGCAAAGGATCTTTGTTAACTTTGCTTTAGTATTTTTCCAGGTTTTCTGTAGAAAAGGCTAGGTAGAACCAAAGATCTTAGGGGAGAAACAAGGTTCCTCAAATGGACAGTCTCTGACAGAAGGAAAGTAGGCAGTAAGAATGTATGTTCAAGTTTTATATTAGTAGTGCAATGTACTTCAGCTCTTTGCGAAGGCTCGTGTTACTTAAAGTGCTATTAATAGCCAGAAAATAGAGAATTTTGCAGAAGACACATCTCAGCTACTTAAATCGGGAAGTGTGGTGGGTTGACCTTGGCTGGATGCCAAGTGCTCAGCCGGACAGGGAGGAGAGAGAAAATAAGATGGAAAAAACCCTCATGTGTCAAGATAAAAGCAGTTTAATAAAGCAATAGAAAAAGCCGCACGTGGAAGCAAAGGAAAAGAAAAGATTTATTTTCTGTTTCCCATCAGCAAGCAATGTGCAACCAATTCCCAGGAAGCAGGGCTTCATTACGTGTAGCAGTTTTTCTAGAAGACAAGTGTCATATTAACAAGTGTCCCTCCTCCTTTCTCTCAGCTTTTGTTGCTGACCAAATGCTGTGGGATATCCCTTCTGTCAGGTTGGGTCAGCTGTCCTGGTGACGTCCCCTCCCAAGATCTTGCTCACTCCCAAGCAGGGGAAGCAAAACTCCTTGTTCTCTGGATGTTTCTAGACTTCAGTCAATCATGTGCATTAAGCACATACACACACTCGTATATAAATTTACACACCTCCTTTCCCCCCATGCATTAATGGTGTTATAGAGGCACCAACTTCTGGGTGCTGGAGTTGGACTTCCTGTCTACAACGTTAGCCTCTCACCCTTGTGTTACTCAGATCTTTGTCCAACACAGTGTCAGGGATGGTTTGACCTGTCCTCTAAAAATTTCCAGTGATGAAGACCCTGTAAGCCCCAGAAGCAATCTGTTCTGTTTTTCCTTTTGTTGATTGTAACATCATGTGGTACCACTAAAAGCAGGTATGTTTCAGTAATTTCTTGATGCAACAGTGAACATACTGAAATGGTCTCATTTGATCACACCATCTCAGTATCGCCTTGCATGAATTAATTTTCATCTCAAGTTTCTGGAACACTGCCAAATGAAGTGCCTCTGATATGATCAGTGGTTCTTCCTAGTCTGAGATCTGATTACTGTTTTCCTTGTAAAAGGAAACAACCTCCCATCAATCAAACTGGCGAGCCAGAAAGTGTGATTTTTTCAAAAGATAACAAAAGCCTTTAAAGATGGTGTGTGTACTTAGTATTACAGCTCTGGATTAATCTTGACATGCCCTCATCCTGTACAGATATAACTTGAAAATGTAGGTCTGAAGAACAGCCTGGGAATGAATGTGAAGGGAAATGGTTAGAGGTGTGGGAAAAACTCCCTCAAACCAGAATGAAACTACTGGGGCAGTGCCTTTTGCAATAAGCAGGAACCTCTGAAGTGATGAAAAGGTACAAGGTATTTTGGAAAGATATAAGCTTCAGAGTCTGGGGAAGAAAGAAAGATGAAGTCTGATCTGGAAACTGACATTTCAGCAAAATCAGATGGTATCTAAGATTAAAATAAGCTGGACATGATTAAGAGACTCAGAATAACAATGCTTGCATTTTTTAAGACACGCATGGAAAATACATTCTTTTATAAGAATTATTTTAATACCAGAATTGTCTAAACAAATGGGCAAATCAGTTAAATCTACATTAACATTTGAAATAACAGGGAGACACAGAGATGTGTGTTTGGTTTTCTTTATTTTTTTTATTTCTTTTATGGACCAGTTAATTAACAAGGAGAGCAAAATAACCATTGAAATTAAACTAGCTGATTTTTCTCTCTCTCTCACACAGGTTACTGTGTATGAAAGGATTATGGAAAAAGGTAATAATGCAAATAGAAGCCTGTGTTTTAGTTACTGTCTTATTGGATTGAAAGAATATTGAGCTATTTAGTAATAGCAAGCTAGTGTTATGCTTTATATAAGTAACAGTACAGAGGGATGAGACATCAACTTTGCTAGCGGCTTTCATTGGTAATTGATGATACAAGACTAGTTTTATACTGGGCAAACACAAGTTCCGTTCTGAAAAGGAATATGTAGAGTTGTAAAGACAATTTTCTGTGTTTCTGTCTAATCCTGTTTTTCTGTTGTCTCCCCTCCTTTGCCCTAGGTTATTATCTAGTCGGCTTCTGTTTTCAGCTCCCAGCAAGACTAGCTAGTGTTATTTTTCTCTGACTTCCGTAGATGCCTTTGGTAGATCTATTGAAAATACAGGAGAAAATACCATTCTGCTTGGTTTTGGTTCTCATGCTGAACCTCTGCATTATCTAATACCAGGCATAAAGAGCAATTGCAGAAAGAAGCTAGCATGCTTCCTAGCCCTGAAGCAGATCATGATACTAATTGCCTAACATGACACACATAATATTCAGCATAGGATTCACAGAAAATGTTGAGTCAAGGACTAGAAGTTCAGTTTTTGGCATGATTAGTTTAATTAGGAGAATGAATTAAGATAGTAAACATGCCCAGTTTTCCTTTCGGGGTAGATGAACCATGCTGGCTCTATGGGAGGAATGTATATACTCAGTATAAACAAGATTGTCATAGGGTAAAATAGGTGACCTCAACAGAGTACAAGCAAAAAGTGTTTTTCAAAGGTTTGTCATTTTGCAGGATTTAAATAGGTTTTTCTGGGCTCATAAGAAACTATAGCTTCATAGAAATTTAATCTCTGGACAGATTTGAAGATCCTTGTTCAAAAGAAAGGGTCATTAAAATCTCTCACTGAAATAATTGAAAAACTTCATAGTATTGGCAGAATAATATATTCTACCTCTACCTGGTTTCCAATAATAGTGGGGCAATCTTAATTGGAAACCTAAAAAAAAAAAAAAAAAAAAAAAAAAAAATTCAGCTTTTAATAGACACTCAGCATGGAAAATTCTAGTCTGAATAGTAGAGGTTATAATAGCTGGATCTTACAAGAAGGCAATAGGTGTCACTGTACATGCTGTCTCTAATGATCCTAAGGAGAAAGTAATTTAGGTATCAAAGCAGGGAAGAAATATTTCAGATGACCTGCTTTTTGTTGAGGCTAATAAAATAAATTAAAACAATTTACAAGCTAATTATAGTCCCTTTGCAGCAGCAAATGGTACCGTTTTAGTGTTTCACATAACTTCTCTCATTGTTCTGGAGCAGGATATTCAAAAGAGAAAGTGGCAAATCTAGATTGATAACTTAATTAATCACTTGTATGCTGCTTGCTGGGCTTGAAGTGTAAAAAGCTATCAACCACACATATGTGTTACTGGGACACAGTTCAAACAAATATTTGAATCACTGTAGTCTCTTTTATACACTGACTTAGGAGTGAAATATCTTCACTGACAGATGCTGCATTCAATCAATTTGAGCTTAGCATTTCTGGAATCTACCACAGGATATTTAAAGCATCTTTAGCAAAGATTTCTTTTTACCAATTGAATTTTTTTTTTCTTCTTCTTTTAATTTTCTTCTTCTCTATATTTCATTCAGAAAGAATAGTAGCATTTACATTTTATGCTCTCTGGGCAAAGACAGACCTGCCATTATAGAAGTCTTTGCACAGTGACCCTTTTGGCGCTTGTCCTGCTTATTATAATTATCCTTCTATTTATGCAATTTGACATATTGAGAAAAGCTATCACAAATAAATAAGTCTATTTTAGTCCCTTCTCTTAAAATGTAACATTATAAATTGCAAGTAATATTAATTGGGGCTTGACCTTAATTTTGTTATATAGATTACTTTCTAAAATGGTTTGGAGTGAGTACTATTTCCAAGTGAAAGATTTTGGGTCATCATCCTTCTGAATTGCGTTTGAGTTTGCTGGTCACATGGATAAAGATAGATGATGTGGAAGTAGTTTCAATGTGACCTTGTCTGTTGACCTGTTTGAGGCCTCTGAAATAGGTATAGGCCCAGTTTAGAAATATGCAGCATTTACTTAATGACTGGTTGGAGAGCTCGGTTTGGGACAGTACGGTGCCTTAAAAATCCTCCAGAAATATGTCATCCTTTTTGGTGTGGCTGTATAGCTGTGCTATGAAATCTAAGACTTCCTTTTTTTTTTTTTTTAACAAATAAAATCTTTGAACCTGTTGGTTGCAGTATAGGCTGGTACTTTTAATCGAGAAAGAGAAAGATGAATGTAAACTCAGTGTTTGTGATTGCTTTTATTTCCACATGGTACTAATGCAATTTAAACTGTTATCTGTAAAGTCCAAGTTCAATGTTTTAAGATGTAAGCACTTTTTACCCTTTCCCAGCTGGTGTCTATTAGGGTGATTTTTGTCTTAACGCTCTCTGTTCATAATAGCAAATGTGCAGTGCACTGTCAAAATGTGTTAAGGTGTTCGATAACAAACTCTTTCCTGTTTACTGGATTTAACTCTCTTTTTTATTTTCTAAGATCATGATGAAATGTGAAGGTGACAAGCACTTCTTGTTTCTTCCCAAGTAACAATCAGTGTTCAAATCTTGTCTCTTTATACAAGATCTTAAGAAAAGCCATAACACATAGCAAGTACAATTTTTTTTTTTTTTACTACACGTAAATTGCTTAATTTATTGTGGTTTTATCTTTTTCATTTGTGACTTGCTCATGTAACACATCTGGTCATAGTCCAAAAGTAAACTATTGAAGCAGAGGCTACTTTATTCTGTTGTAGTCTGTCTTGATTATTAGTGTTATAAATCATATTACTTTTTCCACAACTATGTGGTTTTCCTTAGTATGTAAAATTAAAATTAACCCAGGTGCCAGCAGTCCAAAACAATTGCTTGCCAGTCATCATCATCTCAGATTTTCTTGGTGAGCTACATAGTGTACTATTAATTGAATAATCTGTTGCACATTTGTGGAATAGAAGAATTCTACGGTGTAAATTGTATGTAGACCTATACAGTATGTGGTGCCTTTATAAGGATTTAAAATTTGTGAAATAAACAAATGTAGCTGGTTAATATCATGCATAGTATGAATTTGGTTCCTGAAGGACAAATCTTTGTTACAAAAAGAATCAGGTTATTTGGCATTAACTGACACCTATGTGAGTGGCTTGAGGAAATTAGTCAGTGATTAAACAACTGTTTTCTTACCATTTGGTAGTTCATGGATTATCAGAGGTTTGAAGCAAATTGATGTGAGTGTAATAAGAAGGATAGTATTCAATTGATGGTTTTAATGCATGCCTGTTCTCAACATATTTTAGTGACAGGAGTTTAGGCCAAAAACCAAAATTTACTTTTGAAAGATGGTTGACAAAAGTTCCTGCAATATATAGGCAGAAAATACCATCACAATGACAACAGAATTTAAAAAGGAAAAAAAAAAAAATCAGTACTTAAACTTCACTTATGTTGGCCTATATTAATATTTGGGTTTGAAAAAAGTGCTGCGATGTGTTTTAGGGTTATTTTCCATTCTAAAAAATTGTTCCTGCTCTTTTTGTCTCCATCAAATGAAATTTAGTATGGCACACTAATAACTGATCCGGTGACTGAAATACATTTCCATTTAAGGAAAACAACTAATTCTGTTAAAATAATCTTCATCTTCTCATTACTTTAATTTAGGATAATAATCCAATACGTTTCTGATGATTACATCCATTTTAGTAGCTGTATTTCCTAAATGCTAATTACTGGTTTTGAACGAATTGGTGTAATATGGTACCTAATAGAATGACTGAGTCCTTATCCTCTACATCTTGTTATGCTTTTTATTGCATGCTTGCTGTATTGCGTGAAACTAACTAGAAGGTTGTGAAGGAGCCATTTATTTGGTTCCTACTCTTAAGATGCTTTTGTATAACTTTGAGTTTCAAGAGATGGTTGTCATTCTGAAATGGCTACCCAGAAAATGAGAAAATCTCTCTGGAAAGTCTTTTTGAAATGCCACAAAAACCCAAGTAAAGGTACAAAGATTAATTTTTCTTTTTTGTTTGATTATTTTGTTGGGGAGACGTGCAAACCACCTACATAGGTTTTTAAAGAGAACAGGTGCATTCTCTGGATATCTGTGTTTGATTACCATTACATGTTTAAAAAAATTACAAGCTGGACATACTTCTGGCACTGAGGGTCAAATAAATTACTTTTCTAAAGAATAAGATAACCTCCACATGTATTACAATTTAGGGATTTATTTCTAACCATGATTTTGTGTGTGGATTTAGCCTCTTTGTATATACACTTTCAATTTTAGAAGATCATTTTCCTGTCAGATACACATAATTCTGTTGTTTTGTAAAGAGAAAATTATGGTTATATGGAGTTCTGAGAATCCATCAGAAACAATACCAAATATGAGAAATTTTAGAAGCACTGAGAATTGCTTTTTAATCTAAAGACAGGATTTCCATCATACCTATTTGTATAATCTCTGAATGTGACTTTGTCCTGCTTTCTGCTCTGCACCTGCTTGTGTTCATCCATCTGGCTAAGTGTGAGGTGCTGAAATCTATGCTTCTGCCAAATATAACCAATATTTAACACATGCTTATGCTCATATAGAGGTCCCTGCTTAGTCATATTTTTCTACCATATGTCTTGCTCTTCAATTAAAAAGTACTGGGTTTTTTTTTTAACTGATAATAGAGTAATAATTTTGATAAGCCTTACATGAAGAGTGAGTTGTCTTTCACTGAGCTTTTTCATTCC
>NW_010246863.1:30511-71145 GCF_000690775.1 Eurypyga helias
TCTGTGTATTCAACAAATTATCTATTTCCCCCAATTTTTTCCTCTGTAAGCACAATTTTTATATTCTCAGAATACATATAATTAGAAGTGAGTCGAGACTTTTGAGGTAGATAAAATTCAGTTTCTGAATGACTACAGAGTGGATTGTGGACAGGAGAAAGAGCTAGGAAGGATGTGTCTTAGAAGATGTGGCTTCTAAAGGGCTGAGAGCACAAGAGCCCTCTTTGGTTTTGCTTCCTCTCTTCCCTGCTGCTCAAATCCCTTTGTCTTTGTCCATTGTTTTGGTGTTGAGAATCCACCAGACTCCTTATGTTTTCTTTCTACTGGATCCATTAATATTCCATTTTAATATTCCTTTCAAAGATGAAGCTTGTTCTGCTAGTCTGCTGCAGTGAGTGATGGGAAGGAGAAGGAAACAGAACGAGACTGGCTGTCTCTGTAGGGGAACTTTGTAAGAACAGCCACTGAGCTAACGGAGTAGCATGATTTTCAAAAGAAGAAAAACTCAGTTATGGTAATACAAACTTAAAGGTGACTGACTCTAGATATATACAGAACCGCACCATTTCTAGTGATCAAGGGCTTCTTTCTGCCCCTAATTAATTTTTTTTTTTTTACTGTAAAAGTGACTGTATTTGGCATGCTTTTGAGCAGATTTGTTCATGAGATTAATGTGAAGAGATGGCAAGGTGAGCATCACAGCAGTGCCTGTAATATGGACCATGGCCTGAAGGTCTGTTTTGTTCCAGTAAAGGACAATACAGGTGCTTTATAACTGTGATACAAAATGCAATGTTATGCAGATTTATTTAGAAAAGGAAAAATCCTGTTTTGTGCAGCTGTTTGAAACTGAATGGCTGCCGTGGAAATTAGTTTAATTTACATGACTTCATAGGCTAGAATATTAGCAGTCCTATAAATGGCTGAAATGTCTGTTTGTTAATGCAGAGCATTTATGCAGTCCTTACAAATGTCTGACATAATCTTTATGCAGAAATACAGACTGAGGAAATTGAGTGTGAAAATAAAACAGTTCTTGGATATATCTGTGCTGTTTCTGCTATTCTAAGGAAAACATTCAATTGCTTCTGTCATTTTGTGCAACTGATGGTTGCAAAACAAAACCTCTTCTTTTTACCATATGAATCCATTTGAAGTTGGGATTGGAATGCAGTGAGCTTGTTTTTCTGGTGGCCTTCAATGACTATTATTCTTGGAGCGAGTCCAGAGGAGGGCCACAAAGATGATCAGAGGACTGGAGCACTTCTCCTATGATGAAAGGCTGCAAGAATTGGGCTTGTTCCACCTGGAGAAGAGAAGGCTCCGAGGAGACCTCATTGCAGCCTTCCAGTACCTGAAGTGGCTACAAGGGTGCTGGGAGAGGACTTTTTACAAGAGCCTGTAGTGGCAGGACAAGGGGTAACGGGTACAAATTGAAAGCAGAGAGGTTTAGATCAGATATCAGGAAGAAATTCTTCACAGAGAGGGTGGTGAGGCACTGGAACAGGTTGCCCAGAGAAGCTGTGGATGCCCCATCCCTGGAAGTGTTCAAGGCCAGGCTGGATGAGGCTTTGAGCAACCTGATCTAGTGGAAGGTGTCCCTGCCCATGGCAGGGGGGTTGGAACTAGATGATCTTTAAGGTCCCTTCCAACCCAAACCATTCTGTGATTCTATGATTATTCTTGCTTAAAACTACTTTAAGACTTGAGTTTTGGAAACAGCAAATGTGATTGCAATTAAAAAAAAACAATTAAAAAAATAAGAGTTTCAGAGTTGACCAGGACAAGGACAGACATGGCCAAATTAGTGAAAACTGAATGAATAATAGAATTAATGAATGAATGGATGAATATGATATGCTTTTGGAAGACCAAGTGTGGCCGTGAAAGGCAGTCTTGCCTTTAGGATATGTGGAGCTGCTCTGAGAGAATTGGTTGTTATGTGGATACCGTTAGTTAATACATTTGACTGGGATTTATAAAAGCTGTTCACGCTGGTCCTTTACCAGAGGCTATAAAGCTAACTAAATACTTATTGTGTAAGTGGAAAGGTTTTCAAGGATAAATACTATATTAAAATGCAACAGTAAAGGGTGGTTTCCAGTGAAGTTTGCAAGACCTTTATTAAACATAGGCTTTTCAATATATTCATAAATAATATGAGGGGGAAAAAGTAAGCAATAAGAGGAGTCAAATTGCTGTTGACTTACTAACTTATTCAGGGTAATTAAGGTAGCACCAACAATGAAAATTTGCCAGGGGACTTTGTTACAGAGTTGAGTGTCTGGCAAGTGGCAAATGAAAACCTTTATATGTAAATGTAAAGTGGTGTACATGGGGGGAAAAAGAATCTTAGCTCCATGTATAAAATAATGGGGTCTGAGTTGCCCATTATCACACCGTAGAAACCCTGGGATTATGACATGTAATGCTTTGAAAACTAGATGCACAACAGCAGACAAAAAAGCAAAGCAAGTGCTATGATTTCTCAGAAAAAGAACAGAGAACAGAACAGAGAATGTAATTGTAAGGTTGTATAAATCCATTGTGTTCCTGCATCTTGATGACTGCCTGCAGTTTTAGGTACTGGATTTCAAAAGAAAATGGTAAAACATGTAAAAACTGTCATGTTGGGTTACACCAGTGGCCAAAATCATATTGGCATGTGTTATGTTTGCCCTGTTCTTACAATTTTCCATAAGCATCCAGGGAAACTAGGTGCTGGCGGTACCTTTTTATGCTAGTCAAGCTGTGTGAAGGGAGTGAGACCTGCCAGAAAGTCTTCAGGCTTAGGTTGCTAGCAAACTGTACCAATTAGGTGGTCTAAATAGAGTGAAAGATTATTGTAAATGCCTGCCACAGGTAGAACAGGTAGACTTTTAGAAGTCTGTTGGAGGTTAAGGAGAAGTTTTGGGAGTAGGACAGTCTTTGTTGTCTAAAAAAACCTCCAAGGACTCTGCGTTTTGCAAAGGTTGTTACATCTCTTGTGCCTAATACATTTGTACGAAAGATACAAATGTACATGGAACACTGAAATTATGAGACATTTGACAGTACTGGGAAGGCAGTTGTAGGTTCAGTAGTATGATTTACATCTCATGGCAGGGAGCTTCTTGACTACCATTTAGTGTAAACTTGGTTTCTGTCTCAGAATTTCACAATCTTAGGCTGTAAATCATATTGCTTCAAAACAAAGCTTACTGGTAGAGAAATAGTTTTTTCATTAGAATTGCATCTTTTAAAAAAGTGATAGTATGTGGAAGTCTTTATTTGTGTAACAGCTTATACCAAAACAGTAAGAGGTTCTGAAAAAAATAAACATTTTGAAAATGAAACATTCAGATTTTTGTGTCAAAACAATTTAGCTAAATTTACTTTAAATTAGTGTTAAAACAAGTCGAAATTAAACCCATCAGCCAGTCTCCACTTTCCTGCACTCCTCAAATTAGTCAGCCCTGCTAGATGCCAGACATAAGCATTCACGCTAATTTCTTCATTATGCTATTTACTATCTGAAGAAAAGAAATAACTGGTAGAAATCCTGTTCTTAATTGTGAATAGTCTGAGCTCGACATTGCTGTAGATTTTTATCTGTGTTCTGGATTTGACACAATAAAAAGATTCACTCTGAAGTTTTCCATCTTGCCAGAGAATTTCAAATTAGACCAAAATCTCTTGGTCTCTGATGGCTGTGTTCCTGGAATATTCGGTATGCCAAAAATGCATAGTTAGAAACACAAGCCTAAAATATTTTGCTGTGTCATATTTGATTCTGGGAGATAGTGGATGCATTCTGTCATTGTGACTAATGACTAATTAGGCAGTCCTATAAGTGAGCAGAGTACAATTATAGTTACACACTGACAAAGACTTTTAGTACTACATATGTTAGTTTATAAGAAACTGAAATTTAAGTTTCTCATTAGGTGCATTGCACTGTAGCATAGAAATATTAATGTTTTTCCATCCTGTTTAATTTTCCACAGTGTGTGACGCAATGAAATAGTGAAGGTGTGTAAAGAAATTGAACTAGAGAATAGAACACCATGTCTAAACTAAATAAAGAAGATGAACCTAAAATGCATGACCAAATTGTAATCAGCCATCACAACAGGTCATGAGCTGTTGATAAGATCAAGAGGCATCAGTTAATGTAACATAGGACAATGCATAGTCTTTAGATTCTCTTGAAGGCCTTTTTGGTGTTATATTAGAAGAGAGGTTGCTCTCCAGCAGGAGTCTTTTGCATATTTTCCTCACTGGACTGTTGTATTACTTACATAAACATGAACTTTTGCTGCTTTTTCGAAATACAGCCATCTCAGCAGTGCCGGGATGATGTTTCTATTTTGGAAGATACTTAGCAGGACTGTATGGCCATAGGCAAGTCTCTGTTCCTTGGAAAATAAAGAAACAATATGATGCTCCTTGAATACTTCTGCATTTACTCTGAGTTTCTGAAATATCTCTGGCAGTTTTGGAAAAAAAAAAATGTCACAGGTAACCTCCGTTAGCTTCTGAAGAAGGGATGGCAGCCTTTGAGGTGATCATGGGTAGTACTGGATATGCACTGTTTTCCATGATTGCTGATGGCTGTGTGGGAAGTTAGAGATTCCATTGCCAGCTTTATTTTGACACCTGTAATTTACCAAGGGTTTGGCTAATGGATGCATTAGTGCTCACATCCTCCTCTTCTGCCTCTTCATTTCCGTAGTCATAATCTGTAAGGATGGTTGATTTTGGATGTATCCATTTCACCTTACTTTCCATCTAAATGCACAAATAGCCAACATCATAACAGCAAAATGAATTTGAAATCACTAAAATTTGTGACTGTTTTCCAAACATCTTTTTCAGTTAATGAAGCACTGTCTGTTTTTTGCACAAAAGGTGCTGAGACACAGGAAAGAAGAGGGGGAAAAAAAAAAAAAGACATCCTCATTAATGGCCTTTAATTCTCTTGTTTCAAAATTGTGTATGGCAGAGGAACCATCATTGTATAGTATAGCCAAGTTGGAAGAAACCCCAAAATTTTTACTATAAATCAAAAGACTAGAGATGGGTAATAATGGGAGTTAAAGCTGCTGAAACTGTACTGCCGTGAATGTCTTCATGGTCATTCTATTAGGCTGACTTTTACATGCAAGGATTTAGGTACAATTCTGGGTCTGTAGTGCTGAGCATCTCTACAGTGAGGCTGAGCTTTCTTTCCAGGGCATCTAAGGGTTGTCTCCATGAAACTTCCTGATAGAAACTTACTCAGGAAGAAAATAATGTAATCTCTACCTTGTCACCTTTTATCAATTTATACTCAAGAAGGGCTTAACACTGGATTCATGTAGATAAATTAGGCTTGAAATACAATGGCGTAAGTGTAGAAAGAAACTATTAGATCATTTGCTCCATATAACTTGGCTGAAATCAATGCAGTTTGTTTATTCTGTGTGTCTTAGTGTGCAGATAACACACTTTTAAATACCAAGTGTCTAATCTTCCAGTGTGATCAGACTGAAATAAATTGGAGGAATGCCAGATTTGTTTCTCTTGCACCTCAAATTTAGAGTATCAGTGCAAATGGAGAACAATTTTGCACGTATACACACACACACACCCTTTTTTGGTTTTTGTGCTTTTGGTGTATGAAACGATGTCAAGTAGACAAAGTTGCAAATGATAGAGTGAAGTGCTTTACATAACGATGGGGAGAAGTTGGTGTCTTTAATGTCTGTGAAGCATTAATACTTTAAACAATAATAGCTGTACTGATTCTATTGGGAATCAAGCAAGAAAAGCTATTCTACTTTTGTTGTAGCCCTTGGAAGAAATATTTGTTTGCTTTAAAACTGTTTTTTGAGTCCAGTGTTGTTAAAGAGTCATTAAGAAAACAAGAGCTGTGGTGTACTTGAACATCCTCATCTCTGGTTCTTAGGATTTAGCTATATCAGTGATTTATTTCTGTTTGTTAATTGCAAACTAATAGCAATTTTAATTTGAAATGCTTGTTGGTAACAGTCTGACAGTCCTTTAAGGGATAGTAGATAACCTTCTATTAGCCAATGCTACTGTGGGATTTAAATAATTATTTCAGAGTAAATGAGTCCAAAAGTAGCCTGTCCAAAATCAAAATAGGTTAGAAATTTGGAAAGAAATATAAAGCTATTGCTTTTGGCTATTAGCTTTTCTCATCAACCCAATGTTTAAACTCATAAGCTTATATATAAAGGTTTTTAACATTTTGTGGGGGAAACGTTATCTGAAGGACTGTTCTGAGGACAGTGCACCTATGCAAGAGAGTCACCTCATCTAAACTGTAAGGAAACCAAGCTCTTAACACTTACCATCAAGGAGATAGCAAGAAGGTTTTAAGATTGAGGAGCTGTAAAAAAAACTGTGAGGTGCAGAAGAAGATGTGGTTCAGGATGACATTGCTACAGTTGAAGGTACTAAAATTATCCTATGTGAGTATAGCTGAGAGGGTGGAACTAATTCAAATGGGAATAAAACCAAACAGGTTGTCCTTTAAAGAGAGTTTCAAAAAGGGCACCAAATCAATAGTACACCAGCATCCATACAAATTTCGGAAACCAAAAAAAAAGAGAGGAAAGTGCTAGTCCTAGGTCTGTCCAAATTTTGGTGAAAGTTGAGCTATATGATGCTGTAACATCAGAAGCAAACCCATACAGACATGGTAAAGCAAAGTGTACTACTGTTGGAATAATACTGTATTTTACAGTGTTTAGACACAAATTGTCACAGTGACCAGCTCAGGGAGTAGCACAGTGGAACTCTGTCAGGAAAGAGAGTTCTGGCATACAGATTAAAAACAAAACAAAACAAAACAAAAAACCAGCCCGTTGGGCATGTGAATTAGAGATTTTATCTGGAAGGACTCAAGCCTGGGATTCATCTGACCAAATGGAGATGTCTAAATCTAAGTTTCTTGTTTAGACTTCTCTTACAGTGGAGAGAAATGGACACTCCCAGGTGAGTAAACCACCTCATTTTGAAATAGACATCTAAAATAAGTTACAGAAATTGGATCCTAAAAGTGGCCATTTTCTCTCTGTTCACTATAGAGCATAAGGGGACTAGTTGAGATACAGGTATGTCCAGAATACAGGAGATGAATCCTGCCTGAAAAGGCAGTGAAAGTAGTCCATGCAGATTTCAAAGTTTTTAAACTGGAAATAGAAAAAAAACAAGGAAAACAAGTCTTGGAAATTGGCAAGAAACGCAATTGAATTTTGCTTTGCATGTCTTATTTTGATTTGTTGTTTGTTTGTTTGTGGGTCAGTTTTTTATTTATTTATAAAGAGCACTGTGAGCAAACGAACAATTTTGAAGAAACTGAAGTTTTAGAGATCTAGTGTTATTTTTTCTGTAAAAATCTATGTAATCCTGCCTACAAAATGGAGGGGAAAACAACTGAGTAGTAGTTTCTGTTCCAGATTTCTAAACTATTCTTCTGTTCAGCTGGATTGGATTTGATGCATATTACAGCTGAAGTGATCCATTTATCCACATTCTTTTAAATGTTCAAAAAATTTTTAAGTGTTAGAAAAATGTAAGAAAAGTGTGGTTTTATTAGCAGGAAGATGATCTTAAAACCAATCAGTATTCATGCATTTTTTTCTTACTGTAGTCACCCAGTGGTTTATGGAAATATATAAACTAGAATAAAAAAAGACATAATGAGGTTTTAATTTAGGACAAGTAAATCAGTGGGATGGAAAAGAAACAAAACTTTAAAGAATCTGCTTCATAGAATAACTTCAGAACTGTTTTAGTAAAATCCCAAAAGAACAAGCTTTTGTTGGACAAAAGATTGTGATTGTATTAAAGTTGAATATTTCTGTGCAATTTGAAATCCGTGCTGCCTGAACTATTGTGTATCAAATCAGCTTGCTGCAAACGGTAACCAAATGGGTGACTGTTCCTATAAAATCACTGAGTTATTTAAATATGCATTATCATATGTAGTGAGACAGTGTGAAAGTGGCAATGTGTAATTTATACATGACCTAAATCAGTCTGTTCTGCAGAATGGCGTGCCTTTGTATTATTTTGTACTTAAAAAATAATGTAACAGTTATTATAACAAACAAATTTCTTTTGATTCTATTCAGTGAAAAAACTGCTCATCTCAGTGGGTATTAGTTTGATATGATTAAATGAGCATCATCTAACAAAAGTAAAGTTTTGAAATCTTTGGTTAGTCTCTGGAAACTTTTTTAATAACTTCAGAATGAATAGGCTTAGTTTCCCACTAATTTAACTTCTGCAAAAAAAGCCTTAGCACTAAGAACAGAGAAATTAGCGGTAATGAAAGAATACTGAAAACAGGAGAAATGTGATTAGACATGTGGAGTTAGACAATAAATTACCCAGTTTACGTGGTTTAAAGAATGTTATTCTGTGGAATTGCCAAACAGATTGAATTACTTTAGAATTGAAACCAAAGAGTGTAACCAATAATCACCTTGTCCAAGACTCATGATCAGTGTACTGTCTCCTCTGTAAATGTGAAGCTCTTTTTTGATGTGGTCCAATCTTTGCTTTCAATTCTCATCCATGGAGATTCAGATACATTTGATACTTTCAACCATATTTGTGATGTGTGGTACAATTTTCTAGTGTAGTCTGTCACTTTTTCCTCTTTTTTTGTTCTTATATTATTGGACATTTACATTTTGTACTGGCAGTTTACATTTTCTTGGGCCTTTCTGGCTATAGATCTCCATTAGATCTCTTCATATATTTCAGTACTTTACATTTTCCATATTCTTTTCTCATCCTTGGTAGTCTTCAGCTATGTGTGAACTCTGGATCATGCTTATGGTGCTGGTCTTTCATTATTTTGATAATATGCTAAGTAGCAGAATATATTTGGAACCAAAGCATTTATCCTTGTATTTGGACTCAGAATTTTCAAATAAATTATGGGAATTCTTCATCAAAAACAACATTTTATGTTTATGTGCAGCCTTACTCTTGAATGAACAAGGAATGAAATGTAGCCCAGATTTTGCCAAATGAAAACAGATTTACTGTAAATTCAAGGTCTAAGCTTTTATCACAGATGATTTTTTTTTCCCCTCTCTTTGAAGATTTGAACTTTGGAATTCTTAGAGGAATAAAAGCTATTCTTACAATATTTTTTTCCAACTTAAAGGACTATTGATCAATGTGTTTGGCAATTTGTTATTCTAAATCCTTTAAGTGTTTGATTTTTTGAGCATCTGTAGGCTAATTGCAAACAAGTTCCAAGAATATGCAAAGTACTACGTATATCATGTTTAACCCCAGCTGGCAACTAAGCACCACACAGCTGCATACTCACTCCTTCCATGGCAGGATGGGGGAGAGAATCAGAAATGTGAGAAAACTTTTGTGTTGAGATAAAGACAGTTGAATAGGTAAGGCAAAAGCCAGGCATGCAAGCAAAACAAAACAAGGAATTCATTCACTGTTTCCCATTGGCAGGCAGGTGTTCAGCCATCTTGATGGTAATGGTTAGTTGGGAATCAGAAACGCTGTCGCTCCAAACTTCCCCCTTTCCTTCTTCTCACAGCTTTATATGCCAAGAGTGACATTACATGGTATGGAATATCTCATTGGTCAGTTGGGGTCATCTGTCCCCTCCAAATCTGTGCACCCCCAGCCTACTCACTAGTGAGGTGGTATGAGAAGCAGAAGAGGCCTTGACTCTGTAAGCCCTGCTGAGCAATAGCAAAAACATCCCTGTTTTATCAACACTGTTTCCAGCACAGATCCAAAACACAGCCTCATACTAGCTACTCTGCAGAAAATTAACTCTATCCCAGCCAAAACCAGCACAATCAATAACTTGTATTTTTTAATATTTAAAATGAACTTTATCTTACTGATGTGTATTCTATTCTATAATTTTCAGCAGTACATACTTATTTTACCCTTTGGAATAAGCTTTGTACATTTGACTACTAATAGGCTATCTTAATGCCTTGTGAGAAAATAAAAAGGAAAAATCTCCCTCACAGCTTTTCTGGAAGGATGAAGCTTAGTGTTATTGTTAGCATTTGTTTCATTAATTACTATTTAAGTACCAAATGCTGATGATTCAGAGGACATAGAGAAAAGTTAAACCAAGAAGATTATGGTGGGTTTTTTTTCCTCAGTGCTATAAAAGCAGTGACTAAGACTTTTAGGTGGTAGCACAGCCATCTCAGAGGCTCATTAAGATGCGCTTGCCAGAGATACTTCCTACAGTTGTCCAACAGCTGTCAAACATACTCCTAATCTGAGGCTTGCTTAATGCAGGATGGGCTGTGTCTTCTCTGTCTCCTTTTTATTCTGGAGAACTTTTATCTCCTGCTGGGTAAAGCAGACAGGGTTAATAGTATTCTGGTCATCAGAGCAGCAGCAGTATTATGTGCTGTCCTCAGCCAGGAGTGCTGCAAGGAATATATTTGAGGTAATTCCTGAGTTAGTCAGAAGAGCCATAATCATAGCCATGGAGGCGTTTTAGTACTCGGATCACTCAGCACTCTCCTCATTCACTGATGCCTACTTTACAATGTGGGGCTACAGTTTTGGCCATGATGAAGCCATTTTCCTACACTGTAACTGCTTTTGTCAGTTCTTGTACACAAGAGGAGCTGTCTAGGGAAGAGGTAGTTGGGAAGGCAGATGTATGGAATAATTTTAAACTTTCATATGTTTGTAGATAATTGGAGCATATTTCTTGTGCAAAACTGTTGAAGAAAAAACCAGCCTCTTAGATTATTTTTACTTTTCATTGAATGGAAGATGTATCATCTTATTTGAAGAATCCACAACCAATTTAGAAAACACCAGATGAGATAAGAACTCCTCATTGATACAGAACTAGCCAATTTCTAGATGAGCGCAGTAAGTGTTTTGCGTGGTTGCTACAAAATGTCAATATGTTAGACTCATCAGTTATCTAATCAGTAAGTTATTGTGTATTCTGACAGTCCTCCATGAAGACAGATTTGTTTTACTTTGCATTACAATAAGTTGTTTCTATAACTGTTGCTTCAAAGAATTTTGTCTTCTGTGAAATAGCTTTTTCATGTAGTTTTAGCTGTATATTTCCTTACTCAAACTGCATAGAAGAGACAATTAGTAAGAGTAGTTAAAACTGAATATATATCAAGAAGAAAATCAAATGATTAAGTGTCTTTTAAGTTGTTGTTCCAAAAAGAATATTTTATATCCTGTAGTTGAATATTATGAGCCCTTTGAATGCTAGGCTGAAAAGACATTAAAAGCAGTCTGTCACAAAGCTCAGTGAAATACTGATTCAACAATATCCTGCTTAATACTGTCCAGCAGTACATTTCATCTCTACATGTATTTGGTTCTGAAGCAATGAATGCAAATATGAATTAAAGAGAAAATATTTAGAATTAACCTTTAGAAAACCCCACCCTTTGTTAAATATTATTTCAGGTTAAAAGATTTGTTATTTATCTGAAATAATAATCTTACAAGAAAAGCTAGCCTATCGTTAGAGATAGAGAGAGGTAGGAGATACAAATCTAGCAAGCAAGTATATTTAGTCATATCTGTGTAAATTATTGCAGATATATTAATTACTGCTGTCCTTTGAATATGTAGAAATACTAAAAAAAGCTCTTTGTGGGGCCTAATTATGGTTTGGTTTTTTTTGTTTTGTTTTGTTACAGCTGTGGTATTCCATATTTGGGTTTTTTTGGTTTGTTTTGGTTGTTTTTTTTTTTTAAGTTTGAGTCTCTGAAAGATGTGTACTGTAACATTTTATTAAACAGAAATTTTATCTGTGATACCCTTCATATTCTTCTGTCGTATTATGTCAGATGTGAGTGCTACCAAAACTAAAATGAATCTTGGGATTAGCAGTCCAGAGACTGACTACGGTCTGCACATTTTATGGCTTGAAATGAAGTCTCTTGGGAAATACCGCAGAACTGACATGTGAGACACCAAGAAAAAAAAGAAGTGCAAAGGACAATGAATTAGGTGTCATAAATGCAGCCAAAGAGCAAAGAGTCCTGGTGAAGAGTATGTGACAAGTGGAGTGAAAGGCTGTTCTCAGTTAGATAAACATGGGTCAAAAGAAGAATAGAGTGACTGTGGAGGCAGGAAATGGAGGAAACGTACCCTCCTGTGGAGGATACACTCAGATCTCTGCAAAAAGGCGTTTGGGAATCGCTTTTACTCCTCTAATGTAGACCTCAGACAAAGGGACAAGTTACTGGCAGAGGTCAAAATCCTATTTCTTTGGAATTTTTCTGACTTGAAAGGTAAATTTGATTGGTAGTGGGGGAAGCAAATAATATATAATTTCCTAAAAACTGAAGGAAAATATACACTAAATCAGTCATATTCTGTAAGACTTTTTCAAGACCAAGGATTAGGGAGCTTAGATCCTGCAGACTTTAACGACCTACATAGATCTACAACCGAATCACTGGGAGGATCTCAGTGACAGTATGTGTTAAAGTGTGTAATAGGAAATTTCAAAGAAACATACATTAAGTTCCTACATGTTACAAAATAGAGAATTTTTGAAACAGTGTCCTGATATGGTTGTATCTGTAAATAGGGTTAAGTAACAGCAAAACAGTATATAATTTTGCTATTCTTTGTTGCACAAAAAATTTGTATGTTCATGAATCACATGCATGTGCCTCTAAGCATGCGTTGATAATAAATACTATGCACAATTGTATTTTAAAATACCCAGTATGTTAACTGTTTAAATTTACTTCCTGTTATTGCTCTAGGCATGATCCTATTTACTTTTCCTCTATTAATAGATTTTATATTTTTAAGGGGATGTTAAAGCTAACGCTGTACCCAAAAAGGCATAACTACACTGGGAGTATGCAGAGACACTACCACCACTTCCTCAGACATCATTTTCCTGGCATAATCCAACACTATAATGATATAAAAACAATAAGCTCTAAATGGACTAGCACAGAAATGAAATTACTGTAGAAATCTCAGGTCATAACTATATTTAAACCTGGGTTTCAGTGGACAGGTTTTGGAATTACTTGTGATTGCAATGGAGAAGTAATTGATTCCTTGTAGAGTTACCCCACTTTGAAGTTACTTGCTACTGCAAACACGAATTATGATGACATTGAAATTAACAATGTGGTGTTAACACCATTAGGGCCAGAAAAATACAAAGCAGAACTGTGTATGTCTACCAGGTTAGTCAGCTGAATTTTCTTAGGAGTATATGATGTACTTTTCCAATGATGCCAAATGTGCAGCTTCACAAATAAGTTACCAGCTAATTTTATTTGAAGTAGCCATTAGATTTTTATCTATTTTGGCAAATACATCCCAGACTACATCCAAATTTTTTTTTTTTTTTTTTTTTTTTACTCAGGAAAGACAAGACATGAATAAGAAATTGCCATAGTTTAGGAAATAAAATTAAAACTGAAATAGCTCTCATCAGAACCACTGTAGTGCAAAGAGTTACCTATGTCAGTTGAGCCCTACACTCAAAACTAGAAGTGAGTAAACCCTTTTTTGATATATGGTTTATCCACTCTACATATATACCACCCAGGAGAGTGAATATATTTATTGACTGTTTGGCTTCCTATCTTGTTTAGGCATACCTCAAAGGGCTGTCAGGGTGCCAGCACTGCTTCCATACTTTCAGAAGTGTTATTACTGGGCAAACCTATGCTGTGTGATAAGAAAGATGAGTGAGTTAATGATGGAAACATATTTGTGTGTTTACAACTTAACCATGATGATTAGTATAAAAAATAAAATCCATCCTTAATTTAGAGGCAATTTAAGGGAAAAGAAGACTTGGAAGGGGAAGAAAAAAGAAAAGGGGAATATAAGAGGACATGTGGAAAATCTGTTTGTAGCAGATTTTCAAAGAACTAGTATTTTTGATGAGAGTCTCTTAAGCATCTACATTTTCAGCATTCACCAGGAGAGACAGAAGTTCTGATCCCTTTATGCACTAATTATACATAATATGTCTAAAAAATTCAAGTGTGTGTTTTATTGATGAAGTTAAAAGAGAATATATTTGGTTAGAGTGTAGGTGGAGAGATAGGACAAGAACGTATAAAGTCAAGTAAAGTGATTACCTTATATTGTTTGAAGCAAAATACTAAATCACAGATTTATAAAGAGCCTTAATGTTTTCTTCACATTTTTAAGGCAGTATTTCTGGTTTTGTGATAGTACACATTATTTTCTTGGCTAGGAGTCTTACATGTTTTTAAATGAATATATTCCTATTCTATATGAATGCATTATTGAGATCATGATATTTGCATGTGACTGTGAGTCAGATAGTTATAGATGTTGTAGTGTGATAATTAGCGGCACTCAGAATGGCTCTTCACTTTCTGCCATTGAGCTAGACGTCATGTATACAGTGAACACAAAGTCTCAAAATGCTTCTATATACCTTTTCTGAAGCCAAAGAAGATAACCTCCAAGAACTCCTGTTTCTCAACAGGTCTGAATTTCTTTTTAGAGTAACTTTACTTGTAAAGTAAGATTACAGTAACATTCAGAAATAAACGTTAAGAGATTCTCTTTATGTGCTGAGATATCTATAGTAGTCTTTGATAACATCAAATCCTGAAAGCTTCTACCCCATCAATGAGATTTTCAAACCCATATTCCAAATTAGAAGTTACTCAGAAGAACACTGTCAGCTTCAAAAGAAATTAATAATTTCCCAACTTGAGGTCTCAGACAGTGAGCTTCACAGAGCTTTATGCAGAAACATGCAAAGCATATTTACAGTCATCCACCCTCCTGTTCAGGACAGTATGCAGCATTCAAGTTTACACCTTTCCTTAGTGTTTACGACATATCTGAAATATTCCAAATGTATCACCTGTTGTTAATGCTTCTCCCTTAATGACTCGGTAACCGCATTATATTGGAGGCATGTTGATCATTAATTGCTAATGTTTTTATTTTACTGTTAGTTTTTATGTAGTGATGTTTCATTTCTTCTGTGTTCATGTAATTTATATACTGTGATTGGATTATATGACAACTCTTAAGTTTCATTCTTTGACCAAAATCCTCCAGTGGGTTTGACATTATTAAGTAGTAGACAGATATATTTAAACCAAAGGCAATTGTACACATCTTTGGCAAATATATTCTTCCATTTCAACTGTCCTGTCACATCTATGGATACTTTTCCTACAGCTAGCATGTATTGCTTATCAGTCTATGGTGTGTCTAGGAAATCCCATTTCACACATCACTTCTCACAACATTTCATAATCACACAGTCAAAAGATTTTGCATAATTGGCGAAACAAGGAAGTATTACGTTAAACCATCTTTCATAGTGTTGCTTAAATTGATGGTGAGGTTCTTTGCTCCTTTACCTTTCCTGACATCATCTGCTCTGTTTTTATTTATTTTTGTACTGTTTTAAATTTAGTGGTGTTCGTAATATTAATTTTATTTGTGTATAAAGCAGATATTTTGGTAAGCATCACAATATTAAAAATAAGATATTGGGGAGCTACTTACAAACATGGATATACATTTCTCATATTCAGATCAATCTTGGGAGTCCTGTGTCTCTCCTTTGTCTTCATTTAACTCTCCTTACAACTTTACACTTTCATTGTTGTATCATTAGCACAGAAGATTCCCTTCGTTTTTGCCTATTTGTCACTGTATGTCTCTTAAAGTTCGGAGTTTCTCACTTAAAAATACCATACACCTACTTCTGTCATATAACACATTTGAGAAGCTGAAAGAAGCCTCTCTCTACTTTATGCTTTTGCTTTCATTCAGCAAGAGAGTAAAACCATCTTTTATGCTTAACAGGGGTTCTTCTTTTCATGTTCAGCTTTTGGACAAGAAGGTCTGGTTACTGGGCTTTTTTTTTTTTGTTTTTTTTTTTTTTTTTTTTGTAAATCATTCTGCATTACTTTTCAGTAGGTGCTAATTTATCCCATTTCAAAGACAGGTTCTCTAAATTGTCTAGTTATGTTTTTGACCTTTTGCCTTTCTTCTGTTTGGATGTTTGCCATAACTGTTGCCTCTTCTGCTTGCAGATATATATTTAATTGTATTTTCAGTAAATTTTTATATAAGAAGTATTTTTTTCAGTACATTTCTTGAGCAGCAGATCTCATATGCATTGCTGCTTTGCCATTTTTGGTAGTGTTTTAAGTCCTGGAATTTGATAATTCGTTTTATGTGCATGTAAAATTATAACTTTGCTTTTAATTGGTGTACACTAACTATTTTCACTACCCCTCTTCTGTGGACCTGTGAGTTTTTTCTCGACCCACAGATTACCATTTCTGAGTAAGTCAGGTTTTTCCTTCTCCCAGTTTCAAGACTGCAGCAGTACAACTCTTGTAATGTTGCCCAGTCTGTCCCTGAATATTTTATTTACTATTTGATGTGTGGTCATTTTCAGCGATTGGGGTAAAGCTCAGATGAGCTTTGGCATGGAGAAATTAGAATTCTTGCTGTGGATTATAAGGATGAGAAAAGCAGCAGAAACTGATCCAAAATTGTAATTGGTGACTAAAATTCCTTTTCAGTTTTAAATTTTTAGTGAGCATACTTACAGTTAATTGTGAATAAAATCAAGCGAAGTGATAAAGAATTGATAGATATGTTAGCCAATGTTACATGGTTTCAACGTTTTCACAACAAATCCAGTGTAAAATGTAATATTTTTCAAACAGAGTTCTTTCAAATAGCATATATAACAAAATTTAAATATGATTAATTAGAAAAGCACCTTCCCATAGAGGTGCCTGATGCCTGAAGCTGCCCCCAGCTGCCACCCGGCTGCCCTGCTTCCAGCTGGGGCAGTGGGAAATGCCCTGGCTACTAGGGAGCCCCTACCGTTCCCAGTGCCCCTTCCCATGGAGAGCTGCCAGCCCACACAGCACCCTGAATTTTTTTCCTTTGTAATATTTAATTGTAAAGTCTGTTTTACTTCTGTATAAAACAAGAATTCTGTTAATTTTCTTAGTTTGAAACAACTTGTAATTTAACCATGTAAAGGAAATTGGGAAACAAATAATGAGGTAAAGTATGAATTTTAAGCTAATGAGTATACTTTAATAAATTTGAAATAAGAAACACTCACTCTACAGAGGAAAAATTTCAGAGGCCTTCTGTTTCAGATAGTTCTCTGCTTCCAAAAACTGCTTTATCAATCATTTCTGTAAGTGAGCCTGTAAATTGGTGTGTAAATTAAGTGTTGTATCTGTTCTCTCCCTTGTTTTCTTTTATACCCTGAACCAATCCTCTGCAAGGCAGATTCATTTGTTGTTTAGTTGAAATGGAATGACTGCAATTCCACAAACAAATTGGGCCTCAGTTAGATGTACTTTGTCATAAATAATATCTGAGGAGATTGGATTTCTCTCCTTGCTGATGTACTTCAGCTGTACGTTAAACTCACAGCTTTTTAAAGGCACTGAGTTATTGCTCAGCTGAATGATCACTGAGCAGTGTGCACCTGTCCTTGTTCTCCTGTGTTGTAGCCATCTCTATTTCCCTAAAGCATATTCAGTGAAGTTTATGGTAAAAGAAACTACTAGTCCATTTTCTAGGGTGGTTTTTTTTGTTCTTTATCCCAATTTTTTCTTATTCAACTCCATGATGCACAGCTCTTTCAGCACATATTTCTTAATGATCTGGAGAGAAAAGCCATTTCATAGATTGGTTAAGGGCATTTTCCATGGTCAGGTCATCTTATACTCCTATTTCACTTTCAGCAGTAGGCCACTTTGAAATTTAACAGCATGTCTTTATCAGCTTCAGGAAATGTCCTTTACATTTTCATTTATAAATTTCACAGTTATTTCTTTTGCTTTGTTATAAAAGTTTGCTCACCATTTCAGTGTACCCTTTTCCTTTTCAAAAGCAAACCAAAACTCCTTAGCTCTGTAGCTGCAGTGGTTGGGGTGCTGGCAGCGCAATAATGCAATCTCTGCCTTTTCCCAAGGTACCTTCTGCAGGCTGTGCAATGGTTTGAGCAAAGTCTGCAAAAGTATGATAGTTCTGGTCTAGCCAGAACACGGCCAATCATGCTGAGCCGTCTGGATTTTACTTCATTGAGATGGGATGACATAACTATGCCAATGATAAAAATTGAACTGAATGACTCCCACAATGTAGCAAGCTTTAAATCTTTACATATAAATAGGGAGTTGCGCTCATTTGATAGATGGCATGTTCATATTTTGAGTGTCTTCGCATTTGATCTTTTATCTGAAAAAAACCCTCCAATATATAGAAGGATAGACAGTATACTGTCTAATTCTTATGTAAAGTACTAAAATAACAGAATAACAGAATCAATTATTGATGAATGAGCTAATTTTGCATGCATGCAATGTATATACGGCTCATTTAGAAAACTAACGTGACACAGTTTCTCTGTCTCAAATCTGATCAGGTGTGTGATGTGTTGTTGAAGAGATGGAAGTGTGGGCTTTTAATTGACAATATTGTCTCTTCACTGCAGAATAACGTTTAGGAAAAAATAACCAAGAAAGGTGTTAATATAAATCCAATTGATAGGCTGAGGATTAGTACCAGATACAACAGGCAGAGTGGCAGCTAGTCAGATGAAATGGTACTTTTCCCACATTAGACAGTGATCACAGACATTACATATCACCTACACCTAGCTTGCAATAGAGTTTTCAGTAGTTCAGAAGTACTGAAATTCTGTCACGCTTCATATATGAACATGCGTGCCAGAGTGGACAAATATTCTCGTCACTACAAACAGTATGGGCATAGAGTAAACAAGCTAAAAAAAAAAGAAGTATATGTCATCATTTTTCTTTCTTCTGCCACGTTACACTTCGTGTAACCCAGGTTGCATTTCTGATACAAACCACCTCACCGTGTCAGGTTGCAGATGGGTGTGAGTGGATATAAGTGCACAGACTTGTCAGAAGGAATCAGGAGGCTGTTCGTATGTAGGCTGTAGGTAGATGCTAACAAAAGAGCCACCTGAAGGCAAAGAAGAAGTGGCCTTTGGAGGAGCGTAACAAAAGGTTTTTGAAGAATATGTGGTCAGTCTGTGGTGGATTGGATGGAGAAGAATTTGACATAGTAAAGTAGGCTAAACGTGGTGTTTTTAAAAATTTTAGTACAGTGATGAAAGTTTACATTTTGAAATGGCAGCAAAGAAAGACTCACCGGAGACAGTCATCACAGCCATGTGGTTTCATAATAAAGCTGTTGCACAGAAATTGTCGCTGAGACAGAAAGGATTGGTGAGAGAATAGCTCAGGGCCAGAACAAGACCCTATTAATAGAGAAGTGATAAGTCACTGAATGGCAGTGGTTGCTGAAACGTGTATGGCAATAAAATGATAGGTACTAGGGAGATATTTTGGATAACTGATGAGGGAATAGAGGAGAAGGAACAAGGAAAAAAGTATAGTCCATAGTCTTGAAAGATTAAGAGAATAATAGTCATAATAGTGATGGAAAAAGGGCCAGGAAGAGTTTCAAAGTGAAAATGGGAGAACCATCTATTTAAAGTGACAGCGGCATGCCTAAGAAGAGATATTAACCAGGCATAGGAGATAAGTTGGTGTGACAGATAGGTTTTTGAGTCATTAGTAGATAGCTTTATATGCAGTGTGAGTGCAGGGAAGTGTTCGCAACCACTGCAAAGTTGGAAGAACTAGGGTTGAGGACCCAGCTCTGCTTTATTGTCATAATTTTATTGGAAGAAAACTATTTTTTTGTAGCAGTGTACCAATAACTTTTCTATATTTATGGCTCCCTTACTTGTGTCTTCCAGTTTGAAGCATGAGAGGAAACAGGTGGAAAATTATTTTCTTATCTGACTGAGGTTCGCACACAGTTGTATTTCTTCAGGGGTAGTGTAAGAAATGTAAATAAAGTTTCTTTCTTCATAATTGAAGGGAGAATGCCTTTTAAAGCTGTTCTTATTACATGTTTGAATTGATCCAGAGCTCTACAAAATATGAAATGATTGAATTATTCCTCCCTGAAAAGTGGACTTAAAGTAATGATGGGTTCCAGCCAGGGTGCTTTAGCGTAATTGGCAAGCAGCCGTCCATTTTGCTCACAGTGTGATATAAAATTTAAATAGAAAATATAGAATCCAAGGTAGAGGATTTCAGAGGAATGGTGTAGTGGATTTTTCATTGGCTCACAACATGCTCCACAGTACGTATTATTAATTAGGTAAATACGTTACATAGAGAAAAACCTTTCTATTATTGTGAAAAAAGAAGCAAGATGGTTTAAAAAAAAATCCATTGTGAACTTTTCAAAAGGGATTGCTATGTTATTCATGTGGTACAAAAAGGGGTTTTTTTTTTCCTATTGAAATTATATATTGCAGACACCATTTTAATTTCATTAGTGTTAATACCTTGCAGAATTGTTATGTTTGGTTATGACTAATCATCCTGTATATTAAAAAGAAACCAGAAATTTGTTCTGAACATTATATAGTCCTATTTTGTTAATGCAGCCTGTGTGTCTCATGGTGTTCACTGAAGGTAATGGTAATTATTTACTTTGTACTGAATACTGTAGGTACTAAATATCCACGATATTTAGTTATCAGACTTCTTTTTTTAGGTGCATCATTTTAAAATGTATTTTAATATACAGTAAAGGTCTTTGACTCTTCTGTGTAGTAAGATAAGATGGGCAGAATGCTCTGGAGGAGTAAGGCTTGAAGCCAGCAAATTCTGAGTGAGTGTTGGTTTTCCTTCCTCCCTTAATGTTACAAAACTCCATAGACAACTAATAATTTGCTTCAGTTTCTTCACCTGGATAATGGTAATTGACTAAGAGTGACTTTAATTTTAATAGGCCTTTGAGTCAATTGATGTGAAAAACTTGCTGTCTTTTCTCAGATAGTTTCATGTTGTATTTTGTTCAAATTTCATGAGGTTAAAAAAAGGGCAGTGGCTTACTCATTTCTCCTACTGTGATACAGGGCTCTGGTGTAGTTACTACTGTCTGTTATCATATGTCTCTCTTTTAGGAAGTACATGGAAACAGAAAAAATACATTAGTTTCAGGAAAAAAATTTAGAACTGGAATCACTTTTTCTGGTTTCACCTGTTTAATAAGTAAGAAGATTGCCGTATGAGTCAAACCATAAAAAATGTGATTTAATTTATTCACGGCAAAACTCTGAAAATTCTTTTGTTCGTACTCATCATGCCATCAGTGTGAGAATGTGGTATTTTTCCCTCAAACTGCCTGTATGTCTTGCAAGAATTTGTTGAAAGTTCTCAACCCTTTTTAGCAGAACAGGCAGCATCAGTAATTGTGTTTTGGTTGTTTTGACAACATTTCTTCCATAGTAGACCAAAATTACTCTGCCTGCATTTCTTTACCTCTGTCACATGAAATTAATATAATGTAAATATTGCCCAAAGGACCTGTCTTTTCTGATCTAATGTCATTATTTTTGTGTTTGTGTGATATCTGTACATCTCTCTCTGCCTCTATTCTAGAATGCAATTCATACCTATATCTCCTTCTGTCCTTTAGACAATGTCTGTGTAAACTGTATATTCAGTAATATTTTAATCCTATTCTCTATAGAAAGTTGTATCAATTTCACTTTTTGCTGTAAACTCCTTGAACACAAAGGTCTTTAAAACATTAATGACCGACTAACCCAAAAGGAGCTACATGCTACAAGGAGATTTATTTCTGGTTGAGTTTTTCTTCTATTGTTTTCTAGCCCTGTAATGGCGTATTGATGGAAGTTTAGGTTTGCTGGAACATTCTACAAATGTAAACTTTTAACTGTACAGATAAGATGTAGAGTTCATGTATTAAGAAAAACTAATAAATGCAAAATTTAATAATGTATTTTTTTAGTATTATGTTTTCCTTGTACCATGGAGTATAACTTGCATGTTGGCTGGCCAGCCTAAATTTCTGCTATTTAGTTCTCTGACCATTTTATATTAGGCAAGCTTTTCCCATAATTTTAGTTTTTCTGTTTTTTTCCTAGACTCTTCTAAGTTGTTGAAAGAAATAGTGACTTGATAGATGAAAGTTTCACATTGTGTAGATATGTTTTTATTATGGAGATTCAATATAATAATAAATTTATAAGAATATGAAGGCTAGAGACCTGTGATCCTTTAAGCAATAATGTTATTTTAATGGTAGGATTTTTCTTCTCAATGCAGCTGAGTTAAAAAATAATATAGAAATAGTAGCAATAATTTTGTTGGTATCTCACACTGAATATGTGTTAGTGAATAGGCTTATGCTGACGTTAATAACATTGCCGTATTTATTTATTGGCATAAATTCTTGAACTGTAATGTAGTGTATTACATTATATTTTAGACATGTTTGTATTGTATAAAGAACGTTCTTTACATAGTGATCCTTATTCTTTTCTTTAGTATAAATTTAAACTCAGATTTTTGAAATTGTTTAATATCCACAATGGGACCACAGTTATGGAAACTTCATCATCCATCTAATTTCCTAAACTCAGTTACATTTTGGAAGAATATAACTTTTATATAGAAATGTCTTTGAGTTCCAATTCCAAATTTTTATCTTGAATTTCCGTGGACATTCTTCCCATTTAATAATTTAGTTTCCTTTTTGCATGTTGGAAAACATAACATGAATTTACAGTATACATTTCAAGACAGAAAAAATGCAAGAAACTTCTTTTTAGTCTGTGTTATTGTCACTTTTAGTTTTGAAGAACAGGAGTGAACTTCTTTCTAGCCTATACCAAGTAGGTTAGGTCTTTTATGCTGAGGGGATATTATTAGTATTTTTAACCACCTCAGCAGTTACTAGAGAGGATGTTTTAATGCCACAGAACAGTGATTGCTTGTTAAACTCCTACAATTACTATGAAACAAGATGTAAAATGGTTTGGATTACTTAAAAAAAATTACAAGTGCGCAGGCAGGGTTTAACATTTCTTTGCCTGCAGTCTTTCTGGTTTTTGACAGAATTAGCAGTCTGATTTTTTTAATGTCTAAATTATGCCAATGAAGCATGTGTTAGAAATGTAGTACAAGGCAACATCGTACTGGGAACATTCTTTAACATTTCTAAAAGTTAATTTTTGCTGTGCAGTCCTTTATGAAGTGTGTGTCTTCTGTCTCACGGTGCTACTTGCCACTGTGTGAGGACAGGCTGCTGCAAGTTTGCCATCTTCTGCTGTAACATTAGTGTCTTCAAGGCAATACCATTTGGCCATTGTGTTCACTCTTAAAGTTTTTCTGTTTCTCCCGCAACACCCATGTAAGGGTCAAATTAATTTGGCTCGCTAAGTGATGTGATTGTACTGCTTGAAGACAGAAGCAGTTGTGCTTCAGTGGCTATATAGGAAGCCTGGGATACATATACAAGTGAAGCATATAAAGTATTTAGGATGAATAATCCCCAAGTAACTTGAAATACTCAGTTTCCAAAGGTCAAACCTTTAATATGTTACCATGTCCAATTAGAGTAGTTTCAGTACATACTGGTGGGTTGAAACAGCTGGTAACACAGCATGATATTGTTTTCAAAGGTAAAATAGAGCAGTGCATGTATTGAGCGAATATACCAGTCTTTCATGGGTATTTTCTTTAGCAGTGCACGTAGGAGAAACATAGTCTGTGTATCTGAAGAGACAAGTGAGATGTATGTCTCTGATTTTCAAGATTCTGCTGGAAATCAATTGCTGCTGATTTTTATCTGTCATCTTGCCCTTGGCTTTCTCAAGGAGCTCCTAAATGATCCATCAGGACAATCCATCAGGAGAGTGTTAGCCCTGGTTGTCATTGTTAACCTGTGGTAGGTATGCTGGTGACACAAATAGCCCTCAGCTTCTAGATAATCTCATTGAGGGAGATAAGGACAATCTCCACTTCGTGAGATGTAAAGCTCCCAGAAGCACATACAGCCTGGAAAAAAGGTGTCAATTAGTTGGGACTACTTTGACTAATAATAGAGATTGGGGTACTTGGATGATTCACAAGGATTTAATGAAAATGGAACAAATACTGAAGTACAGTAGCAGGTTTGGTGAAATTCTTAACACTGAAAATTATTAAAGGAGGAAAGTTGATAAAATATTAAACCCCCCAAATCAACCATTTGTTTTGCAGTTTAATGAGTTGTAGGTTGTGCTGTGACCTGAAACCTTGCTTGAACTTGATTGAGTGTATATCCAGTATAATTCTTAACTTGTGCATAAATGTGAGCATTGCAATACTATTGTGATGATTAAAGATCAAAAAGGCCACTTCAGCAGTTCAAAGAGAGCCCCATGGGGCTGGGCCAGTCAGTAGCCATGAGGCACAAGGCTGAGCTGCAGCCAGCCCCTTGCAAGAGCAGATGAAGGGGAACACCACAAGGCATCCCACAACAATGGCAGGGCCCACGGGACACAGCTGCACTCCATCAGAGCTGGCCACATCCACAGGCATGCTTCTGGGCAGCCAAATCCATACGAGAGGGGAAGAGGTAGTAGAGCCTGTGGGTCCACTCAGGGCCCTCATGCTTGTTTTTGCATTTTAACAGTAGTAGTGTTTTTAATTAGTAACCAAATAATTCTGACATACCAATTCTTACCCAGTTGAATACGTATTTGTGACCAAAGTAGTCTGAGAAAGTCACCAAGGTTTGATTTATAAAGAGGTCGGACTCATCTAAAAGTCAATTTGTCCCATCCTGGAATAGGTATGTAAGGTAGGTTGTTTTAAACCCCCTCCAACGTACTGTCTTTCCTGGTTCAAATAACCAAAAGAAAGCCATGCTTAGCTGTTAAAGGAGCTACTTTCAGTCAGAAGCAGCTCTTCAGGCAAACCCATGATAAACTACAGCATTTCTGTTCTCACTTTTTTTCATTCCTGTTTTATCTGTATTTGAACTTTAGCAACAAAATCTCTTAAGTGTGCATTGCATGGACATCAAACAATTAGTTTGAAAGAAATCATTCAGGAAATTATTATTCTGTATTTATATACACTTTGAATACTTACTTAATAGGAAAAACTGGGAAAGAGCTTTCTTAAGCTTCAGTATACATTCTGTCTCTATATATACAACAGCTATGTAGAAAATTAAATTAAAGTAGACACATCTAATCTTGCATCCACTTCTCATACAGCCAGACAAAGGACCTTTATTTCCTGTTCCATGCACCTTGGCCAACCAAGCTTGACAGTTTTCAAGCATTTGTGTATGGCAGATTTTAACTCCCAAATGTAGGTATTTAATTACATATTTGCCCTCATTCACAGGTTGAGATGTGTATCAGAAATCTAAGTGCGTAGAGTTACAGTATTCGGTAAAATTGTTGTAAGATGTTGAAGAAAAACATTTCTATTTTGTTTTCAAAAGGGAGTTATTTTTCAAGTTTTGATACCTACATGTGTTGACGGAAGAATCACACCTCTATTGTTTCTCAAAATTTAGGAAATGCAGTAAATCCTATAAGCCTTGCAGACTCAGCCTCAACAGATCTGCATTTCTCTCATGAGGAATACATTTATTTTCATGAAATACCTTGACAGTTATATGGATAGAATGTAAATGGATGCACATACAAGCTTTTCTCTCTCTGCTGGGTAATTAAAGCGTAAGACAGAATATTGAATTTTTAAAAATTCTTTATTAGAATAAAGAAGTGACAGATCATTGACAACTGTTTGCTTTTGGACATTTATTTAATTAAGAGATGAAACTATGGAGACCAAATCTTTAAGAATACTTTGACATATTTGCAGTAAATATCATCTGAATATAATTAAAGTTAAAAACAAAATCAACTGCAGATGCTGGTATATGATTTCGATACTTATTTTGGTTTTACAAATATTTAAAAATTAAATTTAATTGCATATGAATCATTTCCCTCATCTTTTTTCCTACCAATATTCCCTACAACCTGGGCTCTTGAACAAAATGCAATTTATTATGGATTTTATTTTGTGACTTCATTTGAAAATCCAGAGATAGAATGTATCAACATATTTGTGCCATGACCAAACTACTTCTTTTAAGATACTGTCAAATTGAATCAAGAGAAAACTTGTACGTTCATGAAATAGATCCAGATATAATGCTATGGTAAATTGCTACGGAAATGTTTTCATCTACCTAATACTTCGAAATGCTGTGCACGTTTGTGCACCTTATTGCTCTAACTCAATAGAGGAGTTACATAATTATCATGCAAGAATCACATTTCATAAGTATCTCTTGTAGTTTTGACTTGCTTTACTTGCCTCTCAAATCCACTTCCTGTACACGTTTATCAGTATTTTAAATACTTGATATAAATAACAAGCAGAAGATTGTCTTTATTGAGTAAAAATTTATCTGTCTCTAAAAATAACAAACCTGAAAACTGCATTGCTTGATGGACTCTGTATGTTGTTTCAATTTTCTTATATAAAATGGTTGGATATCAGACGTTAAATTAACATTTTGAAGTTGAACGATATCTTTTTTGTGTAGCTTTTTTCTGATAGGCCTTTATTTCCTTTAGGGTGTTCCCTGATTACAGTGGAGAGTTCACCTTTCTTTATGCAGAATATATGTAATGAATAAAGTTGTATTAGGCAGAAAAGACATCATTTAATGGATGTTTTTATATCAGCTTTTATTTAAGCTGTCTGCTCACAAATTACAATTCTGTCTCTTTTATTTCTAGAGCTGTTAGATGTCAGCTAATAAAACTAGGATTATTTTTTTGTCCTCAGATTTAGATTTCAGGAGGATAGGAGATAAGACATTCATAAACATTAATATTTGGTCTTCCAAACTTGATAGTACTGATTTTCGGAATGTATCTTTTGGACCAGACTTTTCCTGAGGAGGGCCTTCTAGTAGAATAGCCGGTAAGAAAAAGTGTTATAGTTTTGATTTCCACCATGTTGAGGTTGTGAGGTGTATCTGGTGCCCTATATTGGTCTAAAAACCATGCTGTTGGCATTAAGATACAAGCAAGGTGGTTATAGAAAATGCAGATGCAGCAGTTTGGTTATGAAAAACTGTGTTCTCAGGAGTCTGAATGAATTCTGTCAAAATTCTAGGATTGGAGAAGGAACACACATTGCTACAATCTTGGTGAAAAACAAAGAAATAAAAAAAAACCAAACCCAAACCAAAACCCAAATATTTTGTGAGAAAAACTGAAGTCTGATATAGTGGGTGACTTGAGAAGAAGAAAACATACATCCTAATATATCTGTTATTTAGGAAGACTTGCATTGTTTTACTCATTAGTTAGGAAGAAAGTATTTTTTAAACCAAAGCTGATTTTCATATTTTGATGACATTTTAATCCAAAATAGTGGGAGTGGATCTAATAATTAATCTTAGATTATGTAAATGATTTTAACATCCACTGGTATCTCAGTTACTGGGATTTTTTAAAACGTATGAAAGAAGTACAAAGAGAGCATTATATTTAATGCAGAAAAATGATTATGCTGTGTCAAATTATAGGTTCACAAAGATATTACTGGAAGTCATCTTTAAAAATACAAACTGAGTACTAAAATACTTATTTGGGTTGATTTGTGTTATTAATTTGAAACAGGTACCAATTACATACTACTGTATAACATACCTAAGATGATCCTTCAAGTCAAATGAGACTCTATAAAATTTGCCCTTGTAGGGCATGTAAGTAGCAACATGAAGGTCTGATTGCTGCACGGATGAATAGATTCCTTTCAGCTTTTCCTGAATCTGCTGAAATTAGCTGCATTATTAAAAACATGCTGGCACGTGCTGCGTTGTTGGCAAGCATCCCCAACGTGTACCAAGTCTGCAGCAGACTTGCTGCTAATGTGTGCTTCTGCATTTTTATTGTTGATACTCCCTCTAGCTAGGTTTGACTTCCATACCACAGTCCAACATTCTTTTTGCCGAGGAGATACACCAGCCATTCCTAAAAATATTGAAGAAGCTTTACCTGTAGTTATGCTGAAAGACTAGTTTGTTAAATATGACTTATGTATATAAAAATCTTAAAGGTTACTCATTAACAGCTGTGGACCTCAATTATTTGAGAAGTGGCATTATTCCAACCTTTTGGGGAAGAAGCAGGTGTAGACAGTGTAAATGACATAAAGATAAAACCTTTTTTTTAAAAAAATATTTAAAGGGGTACGTTGGTTTATTTCTTTAAGCCTTAGAAGGTCTTGAAAGAAAAACAGACTTAAAATTGCATCATTCTGCATTCTGACATTTTCTGTTCACACGTGTTCTCCAGTGCATAACACTGATTTTATTTTCTTGTAGACTATATAAACTGAGGCATAGACCCTAGTAATAAGGCAATGAATGTTTAAAGGATTTGTGTGTAAAGCTGCCAGAAAGGATAATTAGATTATTATAATGGTACTTGCTTTGAGGTAGCTAATTAAAAAAAATCTATTGCTCCCAAGCTTAATTATTTGAGTAATGATAACATATTAGCAACCTCCAGATTTCAGTTACAGCCAGCTACAATTTAAAAAAAAAAAAAAAAAAGTAAGTATGAAATTTGGGATTTCCTCATGAAGTACAACAGGGTGAAGCTTTACTAAATATTTGGTTTAATTTTTTTTTTTTCTGATGTACCTTTTCACTCTGTAATCTTAGAAATTCCAAAAGTAACTAGTGAGTGCTTTATAAATGATCCTTGGCTCTGATATCATACATGAATGCCAGATTATTCTGATGCGTTGCATGGAAGTTGCACGTGCAGCTGCTCACTGTTATTTCAGAGGTGTCAGGCATCGATGCATCAGCTTCCATTGCCAACTCTTGTTACAACTTCTGTAGTTGTAAATGCCACTCTAATTTGCCTTCTATTGCCACCTCAATGTTGCAAACATAGCGGGGTGCATACAGTTGTTGAAAATTGCTGTTTCTTTGTGTCATGTCCTCTTTAGTTAGATTTTTTTAATTTTTTTTTTTTTTTTTTAATGCTGAAGCTTAAGCCGTTAGTGAACATTTCTTCAACTTACTATAAATACTTTACTGATATTATGTCACTCAGTTACAGGAAAGATCAGGGGGGCAAATCAGTTTTTCATGGTCATTGTACCAAAGAGTATACCTGACTGCTTTGACAGCTTTGCCTTTTATAAATTAATTAGTAGAATTTCAGGTTGCCGATGTCCTGTAGTCAGTTGTTTGCTAGGACATGCCTGATGATGCCAGAATTTCACTGCTTATTAAAGATGTCTCACAACTTTAAAAACACGCTGGACAAATGTATTGTTCTTTTCCCATTTCCTCTGTAACAAATATAAAAGAACAAACCACACTTTTAAGATATCAGAGAACATCTTCTTTGTCTAGTAGAGAACTCGAGAAAAAAATTAGACAACAATTCAGGGGCAGTATTTTTAAATTCTGATGCTTAATTTTTTAAACCACACTAAAAGAAAGAAAAACAATGTAACAGAAATTCCTTTTTTCTTCCTCCTGAAATCAGTATCAATCTCCTGGTTCACTTTATAGAAAAATGTTGATGTTCCATCTTTCTATTTTGCTACCTAAGAAATTGATGGTAAAATTCTCACTGATGTCAGTAAGGACTTTGGTATTAATATGTAGGAAATATATAAGAATGCTTTTTCCAGGAAAATCTGAGGAGCAAGAAGAAGAAACCAATATATAACAGTGTATATTACCTAACTCAGTGTGATCACTTATAATCACTTTGTAAACCTTATATTCTTATAGTCTAAATAATGGTGTTAGCTGTGTCATTCTAGATAAGTGATTAAATCTTTTTTCCTTTTCCTATGATTTTCAAAATCATATCTTGTATATATCAGTGAAAAGAAACTTCATACCTATATTAAAACCTTAGTATCTTCATTTATATTTATAATATTAGAAACATAACATTGAAACCTGCAAGTTGTGAAGGATAAAAAGTCATGTTTAAGTAGAGGAGCTAAATTACTCCTTCCAAGAGCCAATAAAACTGAAAAGCATTCATTATAGAAGTAATAAAAACTTATGAGTCCCATTTTATTAAAACTACAATCCAGTTTCCTGATGGAGCTGGATTACTTAAAAGATAACCCAGTGACATTTTATGTCTTGCAATAGGGTTTATGTCTAAGGTGAGGTCTCCTGAAATTAGATCAATGGTTTTAATGTGAGTCCTAATGGATGAGTTTTTATGTTGTAAGATCACAACTCCCAGTTTAACATGAGCACCTTCTTTTCATAACACTATACTGCCTCTGTTTTGGTACAGAATTACTTTTGTCTCTTGATTAATGAATGAGAAAGCAGTAGCTTTTTGCAAATGCAAAACTGTTTTGTATGTATCAAATCCACATCACTATTCTTGTAGGTCCATGTTTAATGAAGTGCATTATATCATCACAATAATTGGTAAGTAAGCAGTGGTGTCTGTAGTCATTAATATGACTATCTGAACTAATTATTGTATATTTTTAACCCTTTGAGTATCTATATACCTTGACTGAGCTTAACAAAGTTATAATGACAATCAAGGAAAGAAATAAAACAGCATAGTGATGGGGAGGATGAGACTCATTTAGGTGGAACAGATAATGAAAAAGAGTCAACAACTGTGCACAAACAGCCCTATATTGGTATGAAAAGAAGAAGAATGAGGTACAGAGGACAAACTTTTTTCTTGGTTTGAAAGAGAAAAGCACAGAAATTTAAGAACAAAAGTATGTATCAGCTAAATTAATAAGAGTTATTTTCCATGACAGTATGTGGACATTTACCACTTAAATAGTCAGAAATCTTCTTTAAGGCATTCAAGTAATGTAATTGAAGCTGCACATTTTAAAATATTTTAATGTATATAAAATGACTAAAGGAAACGTGTTGAAGAAAAAATGCAAAATTCTTTTTGATCTGCTTGTTTACCACAAAAAGGGTGCATTTTTCCAGTAAATAGAACTGCATCACCAGTTGTGCACTGGAACCTTATTTTTTGGTTTTGGTATTTATGACTGTGAAGCTTGCAACAAGCACATCCTTTTTAAGACTCTTATTATCTATAAAGAGCAGTATAGGAATAAAACTCCAAAGAAAACTGTGTCACAAATATGCAGGAATTACACAGAAACTGGAAGCTTGGATTATTAACTAGCATATATTGAATTGCTTTGCTGTTCATTATGAAATCTAGCAAATAACTGGGTATGTTCTACATGCTGGTTTTGAATAATATTGCTTTCAATTCAACATGATGTAAACAAGTGAACATAAAACAAAGAACTATAATTTAAAACAAATTAAATACTGAAAAGGTGCATTTTCATGTGACCAAAGGTGAAGAAACTTTGATCAAAGATTTGGTAAATTGTTGAGTCTATTATCGTTCGTATTGTTCTCATATCCTATCATCAGAAGATCTTAGGAACTGTCTACCATCTTTTAACATTTATAGAAACCTGATGTTTTCATGAAATTAGTCTTCAGAATCAGTTGGCTTTCTGTCAGCCCAGTTTGTACAAGATGAGCATTAGCAGCCATCATATGAAACACAGACAGGGTTCCAAAATGCATCAGGTATTCCATAGATAACAGTGGGATTTCAGTTCCTCCTGTCTGTATCACTTAAAATCACAGTCAATAAACTCAAACATACAGATGTAATGAAAACACCTTTGATATGTATGTCATAGTAAATGTAAAGAGTAATACTTTGAATTATGTACCCAGGTAAGTTTAAAAATATTCTAACATATGACAAATACTAAATACTGATTTGTTTTAACCAGTGCTAGCTAGGAAAGTAGCCTCTTTTAGATAAAAATAAATTTATTTTTAGATCATTTGAGTATACAAATACTCATAGTTCATTAAAGAGAAAACAAAGTTCTCTAAAATTTATCAGCTGTACCTGTTGAACCTCAAAAAAATTGTGACTTGAGTGTTCTCTTAAATTTCATTTCCTAATGTGGATAATTAGCTGCTTCAGTATGAAATTGGTGATTATATTTACTGTTGTTATGTGGAATTCTCTACCATTTTCATTAACTGATATTGCAAATTTGAGTCACGTCTTATTGGAACACATTGCTTTGTGACTACAGTTAACTTCCTTCAGTAAATTGTGTATGACATTGTGAATATGTTAAAATATGGTTTACTAGAAGTTGAAAGCAAAATAACTAACACTTTTAGTTTATTTGTTATTTTTATATGATTTTATGATATGTAGAGTAGTATTGTCATATAAATCAGCACTGAAAATCAAGAAAATAAGAAAGATAACCTTATCACATTGTCTTAAAATTCCCATATACATGGGAAAAGAACTTGGAAATAATTTTAAGAGTGTGATTTGTGAAGTGAGAAGTTTGTGAAAATCTTTTCAAGAGTTGAATGATTATAGAGATGATTCAGTATAGACGTAGCCCTTTCTGATAATTAAGTATCTTTAAGGTGAGTCAGATTATACTCTCAAAATTCTGGCCTTCTTGGCTTTTGGATATATGATGCTAAAGGCAGAAAAATGGCATAATTTAGAGAGATACAAAATTCTGTATTAAAAAGAACATTGCAGTGGCTTGTGGCTTAGTACTTGATTTATTCTCTTGACGATCTAAAGGTTAAAACAGATTGGCATGAAGTGAAAGAGGAGGCTGGAAACAATTTAAAAATTGTATTGAGCAGTCTGGGCTATGAGGTCTCAAATTAATTGTTGACTAAGGAACTACAACAAAAATAATGACATGGTTGAGTATAGTACCAACAGCTGTGAAAAATAATATAAGGAGGAGTAATTTAGGTATTAGTGGAGTTTAAAAAGTTAGTATTGCATGATGTCAGGACTTTTGTCCACATCTAACGGACAAGGCCTCCTATGATAATGACAGCAAAGTATGATTCTCAGTGTCTTGAGAAACAGGATGCATATCCTTTCCTCCAAGCTGCTTTTTCACATTGATCGTCCATTTCCTAGACTGTTTTTCTGAATGCTCTAGCAAAAGCACTGTGACATTCATAGTTTTTTGATTGTCAAGGCAGAGGGTCTGTGATCTCTCTTCAGCTTCAAACCTTCCATGCCTTTGACAGGCAATGCCCGTCAAGGCATTTCTATCCAAACTCAGTCCTTCTATTTCTTGCCTCCACTTCAACCTTGTGCTATACAGGTTCTCTGTCGTACTGAAAACTGGCAAAAAATATGTTCCAGCATGGTCTGGCAATATGTAGGACACACAGAGAGTTTTCAGGAGCATGCAGGAGAGACAGTGAGGCAACAAGATTGAGTTGTTTCAAGATCTCTTGTCTTGGCAGTCCAAGACTCTTTGCCGAAACACGTTGTTTACCTGTGATAGATAAGTGGTGGTGCAGGAGATGACTGGCATAGTTGCAACCATCTGCAGTACAGAAGCTTGACAAGTGCAGCATATAGTGTAAAAGAAAGCACAAATTTTTGCACATATTCTTGCAATTGTAAACTTTTGTATTGTGGTCTTGAATGAAAAGAGTTAAAACTTCTGTGCAATGAAATAACTATTTATTCATCACAAAAATAGAGTGTTTGCATGTTCTGGGAAGTCCCTGTATATGCCCTCAAGGCATATAGATCTGAGGATATTTTCTAAAACCTAAGAGAAGGCTTAAAAAAAATTAAAACCATAATATTTCAAAATCAAAAGATAGCAATTTCACATTAGAATCAATTTGCTGGTTTTATCTTATTCTGGGCCAATTTTATTTCTTTATCAGACTAGTTAAAAATGGTTACATTTTTAGATTTAATTTTCTAACTGAAATATTTCTGGATTTTCTTTTCTGTGAGAATTTTTATTCTCTCTTGTTTGAAAGGAAATTATGAAATGCTCAAAATGTCTTTTAAATAGAAATTCTCTTTTTCTAATAAATTCTGATAGGAATTTGGAAATTGATCTCGAGAGATATTTTAGCTTTTATTGTCACCTGTACTATTGATCTACAGTTACGTTTTATGCTTAGGAAGCCATTAGAACAGGCAACTGTTGAAAAACAAAATGTGAAGAGGAATTGTTGGTTTAGTTGGTATTTTAGTTTTTGTTGTTATTCTAAAAATTGTCACAAAGTAGAGCTAAAGCCTTGCAACAGACAGAAAATACTAACATGAAGAATTTGGCATTTAAATACTTTTCCATCCACCTAAATTTGCAGGCTTTTTGTTTTCGTTTTTAAATAGTGTAGAAATGTATCTCTGGAGCTGTCTTATTGTACAGCCAGCTTGACTTCTCCATTATGCCACTACTACATCTTATTTTGATTTCCATCCCTTCTTTTAAGACTGATGTTTTCTACTTTTTCACCTGTAGACTGGGTGGAAGACGTTATCTTTGTTGTGCTCAGCGTGTCACACAGAGCCAGAAGACATTTCCTGCAAATTTATGATAAAACCCTCTCCATATTTCAGCTTCCTTTCCATTTCCCCACATTATCCTTCTTACTGTGGTATGCTCAGCTGTCTACCACAGCAATAACACCATGTCTTCCCCAAGTTGCCACTGCTTTGTCACTCCATAGTACTTCTAGTTCCCATCTAACACATATAATAGCCACCGCTTTGTTGTGAATTCCTACCTTGGGTTGTGCGAGGGACAGAACTATGACATTGCTCAAGAGCACAGGACATGTGTAACACAGAATGATTATGGTCAGTCTATAGTTTCTGCCCATGAGGGTCATTAATTTAAATGTCTCCTTTCCTCCACTGTTGATTTTACTTACATTTGCAAAACTTAACATTGTGAGGCTTAACACGTTGATGCTTCATAATTCTCTGCTGAATTAGGTGAAAATCATCTTTGTTAGTGACATGGATGATGGCATTGAATGCACCCTCAGCAAGTTTGCTGACGACACCAAGCTGTGTGGTGCGGTAGACACGCTGGAGGGAAGGGATGCCATCCAGAGGGACCTTGACAGGCTGGAGAGGTGGGCCACTGCCAATCTCATGGAGTTCAACAAGGCCAAGTGCAAGGGCCTGCACCTGGGTTGGGGCAATCCCAAGCACAAGTACAGGCTGGGTGGAGAGTGGATAGAGAGCAGCCCTGAGGAGAAGGGCTTGGGGGGACTGGTGGATGAAAAGCTGAACATGAGCCGGCAGTGTGCGCTGGCAGCCCAGAAAGCCAACCGTATCCTGGACTGTATCCAGAGAAGCGTGGCCAGCAGGTCACAGAGGGGATTCTGCCCCTCTACTCTGCTCTTGTGAGACCCCACTTGGAGTGCTATGTCCAGCTCTGGAATCCCCAGCATATGAGGATATGATGTGGGTAGATCATCCATTTTTGGCGATTGATAGACAGGAAACTGGTACAGGTGGACTATCTGTACTTTCTTAAGCTAAACTACAATGAGACTGGTAAGTCAGAGATTTTATTTTGTTACAAATTGGAGAGGAGGCTGGTGGACAGATAGGAAAAATTATGTAATTGTGTGGTAACTTATGCTGGTAGAGATGGGCCCCAAATCAGCAAAATTAAAGAACTATTAGGAAAATACAAGGAAAAGAGGGATGGAAACAGAACAGGATGAGTAGATTGTACATTGAGCATCCCTGCAGCAAAGGACTTGGGATAAGCTGGACATGAGCCATCAGGTGTGCACTGGCATACCAGAAGGTCAACCCTATCCTGTGCTCCAAAAGAAGTGTGGCCAGCAGGTTAAGGGAGGTGATTCTCCTCCTCTGCTCTGCTCTCGGGAGACACTACCTGGAATACTAAATCCAGCTCTGGGGCTCTCAACATAAGAAGGATATGGACCAGTTGGAGCGATTTCAGAGGACGCCACGAAGATGTTCAGAGAGCTGGAGCACCTCTGCTATGGGGACAGGCTGACAATTGGGCTTGTTCAGCCTGGAGAAGAGAAGGCTCCGGGGAGACCTTATTGCAGCCTTTTGGTACTTTAAGGGGCCTTTAGCAGCGCCTGTTGTGACAGGACAATGCGTAGGGCCTTTAGCAGGGCCTGTTGTGACAGGACAATGCGTAATTGTTTTAAAGTAAAGGAAGGTAAATTTACAATAGGTATAAGGAAGAAATTTTTTACAGTGAGGGTGGTGAGGCGCTAGAACAGGTTGCCCAGAGATGTTGTGGATGCCCCATCCCTGGAAGTGTTCAAGGCCAGGCTGGATGAGTCTTTGAGCAACCTGGTCTAGTGGAAGGTGTCCCTGCCCATGGCAGGGGGATTGGACTAGATGATCTTTAAGATCCCTTCCAACCCAAACCATTCTGTGATTGTAATAATCTAGCACTAAACCCCACAGAAACATATCTGATTGGATTCTGAGGCTGACCCCAAAAGTAGGACATCTGGTCATTTGACTTCAGAGCCTTCTACACCATTTTGTTATTTTAGTCCTTTAGAAGCATTTTAATAACAGTATGAATGTCTAAGCAGCTATTTCTGGCTTTGGAGCAATTCAAGAAGATTAAGTACTGTTCACAAAACCACAGTGTGATAGGTAATTTATTTCCTTTTTAGCACTTTCTATCATTCATGGAAAAAACCCTATTTGAGTATTTGTCTTTTTATCTTGTGGGGTAGTTTTTTCTTTTATAGGAGTATTTTTTTAAGGCTTTTTTTGTTCCTTGTACTTCTCAGTCATTTCACATCTTGACAAAAGCATTTATTCTATCTGCGTATTGAGTCTCTTTATTTTATTTTTTTGACATTGCTCTCTCTGTTGGGATTGACATGTACGCATATTCTTAGATTTCTTTTGTGCTTAAAAATAGTAATACTGCCCGTTCTTAACCTATTTTCCCACATTATGCCCTTGCAGGTTCAGATTCACTTTGAAGATTCCTTGAGTATCTAAACTCTTCCTCTAGAGCTAGAAAGTTGACCTGCGCTCACGCTTTGCTAGTCAGTGAACACCAGATATAGCTCACTCTATATATGTTTGTCATTTTTAAAGGCTGCATGTTTGCTATGTATTTTTGAGTGGTATGTGTAGACTACTGTTGCCCTTCTGTTTGGCTTTCAGGTGGCATTCATGTTAGTTCTTCTCTGAGTGATATCTTGTCTAGAAAGAGTAATCATGATCTCAAACATAACGGTGACTTTTTTATAATATCTCATTTGGCCATGATATAAATTTGGATGACTATATATTTCTTTTATTTTCATTCAGCATTGACCCATTAAATCAGATATAGACATAATTCCAACTAGGCAAATTGTGCACAGAGAGAAAATTTAATATAAACTGAAATTCATTCTTCCTGGTAAGTATAGCTGGCATAAGTGTTAGGTATCAAATAAATAAAAAGAGTCTTCTCATTTACCTCAAGAAGATTTGTCTATAATTTTATAGATCTATAAAATTATCTTTATTATATTTTTTCTAAATCTCTGTATAAAGCACCTCTGCATAAATTGTGTAAAACTATAAATTGTAGATCTACAAAATGTATAAAAATATAATCTTGAAATGTTAGTGATACGAGATTTGATAGCAAAATTCTAGCAAGTTCTCATGGTTCCCTGAGAAGACCAGAGCTTTGAAGAGAATCTGCCTTGACCTTCTCTGTAAAAGGAGCTCCTGAAACAGATCAAAAGATTTTTAAACTCATAAAACCAGTTTATACTGAATAATTGTTTTTAAATAGTGAAATGAAAAACCAACATCCAAACACATGGCTAGCTTAGGCAAAACAGAATAAACAGGGTTTCAGTATTACTCTTTCCACGCACAGTGAGTCCTTACAAGTCCTTCATTCATCCCATGCTTGGTTTCAACTATTACGTGGCTTTTTGGGATGAAGAAAATTCCGAGTCATCCCCTCTGATCCTTACTAGTTTTCTTTCTCCTTTGTTGCCTGGTTGCATGGGCCCTGCTCCCCTTGGCACTCCCTGCTCTGCCATCTCTCGCTGTCTTTGGGACCTTCTGTCCCTTGGTGCTCAGTTGGTCACTATGAAAGCACAGTCTTCTCCTGGCTCCAGATGGTTTTACCTGACTCAGTCTACTTGGAGACAAAATAGACAATTAAGAACACAACAAAGCGGGTCATGCCCATCATAGAAGCTGTAATTTAAGCTAAAAGTAATCTCTGATATATAAACTTTACATTATATACCTGTGAATGGAGGGAAATTAAACATATATAGTTATCAATGGTCCTTTTGCAACTGGTGTCCTGAGAAACGCATCCCAATATGCTTTGTTGGAACACAAGAAATATTGTTCCATAGTCAGCATTTGTAGGCATTAAATGGATGTACAATTTAGTGTAAAGTTGCTGAGTCTACTGTCATTTTTTATTTTGACAAATAAACAATAAATGAGTTCAAATAAATTCAGTGGGTAATTACAGGGAAAAATAATTGTCAGCACAGACCTCACTGACAGCTGATATTTAGAAATGTCCACTAAATAAAACCTAACGATTCATGTATATAACTTGACATGTTGAGGTTAATCTACCATAGCAGTTTATATCTGTGCAAAATTTGGGTGGAGAAGAACAAGCTTTGATATTTGAGTATAATTCTTTCAAACAATGTTAGAACAGATGAAGAGCACCAGCGTTTTTGGTGTCACAATATGTGGAACATTATTTACTGAATCTGTTACAGAAGGAAAAAAGTCTACTACTAGCAGAATGCCCCATTTATTTGTGCCATATCACTAACAATCAATGGAAAAACCAACATAACTAGAAAAGAAGACATCACAAATGTGGCATTTTATGGGGTTCACGTGGGTTTTTTTGACAGTCTCAGTTACTTTTATGTTTTCCCTACGGTAAGTGGGTTTTAAAAAATAAGGAATTTTCTTGACAGAATGAAGACATAAACAGTATTTAAAAACAGAACAAACTTCCATAAATCTGCCCAAACTAAAACATATGGAAGAAGAATCGTGTTTCTTCCCTTGGTGAATCTGGCTTCCAACAGATACAGTTTCAGGGACCGTGTGAGCCACAGGTTCCATTCGTATTGTTTTGTTTAATAGCCCTGGCCTAATTTAGTATCCATCCTCCATTAGTTCTGGTGACCCCTTGACTCCCTCTTCAGACTCTCGGTCTGTAAAACATCCTGTGACATTATGCTTCTCATGGTAACAAGAGTTGTACCACTGATGTTGGCAGTAATTCAAAATTGCTTTGAAATGGGAGTTTGTGGGAGACATCTAAATTTAAATACGTTGAGACATTTTCCCTTGACTTTGTTGTTCTCCGGATCAGGCCGTTTTGAACTTTTCTTATTTACTGGTTTACTCAAATGTCTGTGCAGCATAGTAGAAAAGCAATAAGAAAACCTCAGAAAATAGCTACGCTCTTTTTAGTGAGTGTTAGTGCAATTTTACTTGTCCTTAATGTTGAGCTAATTTCCTGTCTGGCAGGCACTAGCAGTATTTCACTTTTTCATTAAAAATAAAGAGAAAGGGAGAGAGAGAGAAAAAAAAAAAGTAAGTGAAGGAGATGTAGTAGATGATGTAGATTACAATAGTAATTGACACAGTGGTTTAACATGCCACTGGGATAGTGTATAAAGCCTTCTGCCTTTGAAAACTGCAGTTTAGCTATTGTTGTTTGGGAACATGAACAGTGATGGAATTTATTTTTTTTCTAAGTTATTTGATGGAATCTAGATGAGAGGAAATGATATTTCAGTTATGTGAATCACTCACTGAAACTACCAAGTATCAGTATGTGACTCCTTGCTGGTGATATTCCAGTCTAGAACAGGAAGAAAAGAAATTTTAATCTTAGCTGAAAATGACAGCTGTCATGGTGCCCCCCATTCTAGCAAGTCACATTTATCACTTACCTCAAATAAATTACTATTCCAAAGTTTTTTTCATCATAATATTTTGGTTTTATGAAGAGATAAATAAATATTAATATATATAAATATTAATAATATTTCTTATTTTCAGTATATTTTTGCATAATGGGTATTTCATAGAATCATAGAATGGTTAGGGTTGGAAGGGACCTTAAAGATCATCTAGTTCCAACCCCCTGCCATGGGCAGGGACACCTTGCACTAGACCAGGTTGCTCAAAGCCTCATCCAGCCTGGCCCTGAAGACATCCAGGGATGGGGCATCCACAGCTTCTCTGGGCAACCCATTCCAGTGCTTCACCACCCTCACTGTAAAAAATTTCTTCCTTATATCGAATGTAAATCTACCCTCCTTTAGTTTAAAACCATAACCCATTGTCCTGTCGCAACCAGCCCTGCTAAAAAGACTGTCCCCATCTTCCTATAAGGCACCTGTAAGTACTGAAAGGCCACACACAATAAGGTCTCCCCGGAGCCTTCTCTTCTCCAGGCTGAACAACCCCAACCCTCTGAGCCTGTCCCCATAGGAGACGTGCTCCATCTCATGTACAGCCATAGTGATTTTTCACTTCTCTGATAGTGTGACATACTCAGGAAGTGCATTTCATTGTCTAAATAAATATGTTAGTGGCCAAGCACATTTAACGGCTGGCTGCCATCTTCCTCTCCCTCTTCACTCCTACCCTCTGTGTTTCAAATGCTTCAGTTTGCATCAGATACTGACTGGCCTCTTGCAGCACACTAAGGCATCTCGAAGCTGACCTGACCACCATAAACGGTGGCTTTGGTAACTTTGCATGCTGAAATTACCCAGTGATGGGCCTGATGGGTGTCAGAGCCAGCAAAAGTGTA
>NW_010246863.1:71159-80471 GCF_000690775.1 Eurypyga helias
GAGGGATATCTTGGATATGTATTTGGTATGTTCAGCTTAGATCTGCAACCCAAATCACATGCCTGGGCTCACCCAGCAGGCAGTATCTTTAGCTGGCAATGGATAGTACAGCACTGAAAAGGACAGTGTTAGTACAAGATGTCCTACCTCAATGAGTTACTGGTAACAAGGACTGTGAGAAAACTAAGGGTTAATTTACATCCTCAGCAACAGAAATGCAGTTGAGAAAGGGTGACCTAAAGCAAGCTTTTACCACAAGTCAGTGTTTGTTTTGTGGAAGAGGTGTGTCTTGCTGCATCTCATGTCTGGGTATGTGTTCAAATTATGTAGAAACTGGCCAGTAACTGGAACAATAAAATTACTTTTAAACCCTGACCAGAGTACAAGATAGCTATCAGGCATGTTATTGTTTCATGTTTCTGTCACCAAATACAGCAAGTAATATCCTAAGCTGTGCATTTTTGCCAGAATGAACTAATATTCTTGAATATTCTTTCACTTTAAAATTTGTCAAGTGTTAGTGACTGACAGACCCCACACATGTCCTTGCCCCAGGGGTGGCAGTTCAGGAATGGAATAGAGAGAAGGGATTTCATACCAAAAGCTTGAAGTACTTCACACGTTGGTGCAGCTGTCTTTGGCTGAAGTCCAGCACCTGGGTTGGAAACTTACTCCTGTGAGGTACTGGTTAGTAACAATTGCCTCATGTTGGCAACTGTTAGCCAGAACTTTTATGGCATCCCTGTGGAAAATTTGAATTCCCCCCTCACATGGCCTTTATTTCAATAAATGTTTTAAAAGATAAACCACAACTTGGAAAGAAACTGTATACAATTTTTATGAATTGTATGAGTCATTTTCATGCCAAATTACCGTCATTATAGAGTTTGGTCAGATACCCATTCTGTTCTAAGTACCTAAGTATTTTAAATCCAGCCAGTTTTAGCTAATTAGTAATTCTTATAAGTATGTTTTCTTCCATCAGGAAAACCATATGTTTAGGGACAGTATTGTAGTCTTCAAACTGTACATGTTCTCCAAGTGCTTCTGGTCTCTGCTTGATTACTGAAGCATTTATGTGGTAAATTTTTTTGTCAACCCCTTTTTGGCAAATGGTTGCATATCAGTAAATGAGGATAGTATTTGTGTGATGCTTCCTCATTTGCTTCCAGTTACTAAATTCAAGAAATACGGATTTGAAAAGGTGAGTTATAGGTGATTGCTTTTATGTATTAATGGTGCCTATGGAGGGTCTCATTAACACTCACAGCATGGAAAATTCCTGCAGCTACCCTACAGAGCAGTGGAAAACATGACTGCTGAGCAGGCTTTATTGTTTATGCTTCATTTTTTCTAATTTATTCTCTAAAAGGTTATTTTTTCAGCCTCCATATGACAAATAAGATACCATATGGGAAAAAAGAACTGGACAAAAAAAAATTTTTGATTCATTTATTTATAACAGTTTAATTGTATTTTGGGAGTGGGGTTTTATTTCAAATGTATCCTTGTGAATGTTTAATTTCCAAGCTGGCATTTAGTACATTATTAGAGCAGCAATCAGTGACAAAATGTCTTGTGGCAATATTTACACTTAGAAAACAAAATTATATGTGTGCAATGAATATATATATTTTATAGCAGAGAGGTTTTTTCAGCTATAGTATGAATTATATATGTTCTTATGAAGGTATTCATCCAAATGTAATGCTACTACTTCTTCTGATATTTGAGGGTAATTTTTTGAATTTAAATTATCTTAATTTAATTTAAAATTACTCATCTTTAGAACAAGAAGGAAAGATATTTTATCAATTCAGTCATTCAATATGTATATAGTAAAGGGCAAGGAGACCATATTCTTCATTACGTACCATAATGCTTTGCATTGCTGTCTACTATATAGTGCCTGCCCCTTTCTGTCTTGCAATTGCATTCCTTGATGTTTGGCTGGAAGAGCAAAACGGCCTTCTTGTGCTAGAAGTGATACCGCTGTTGCTCTATGAAATAGTCCACTGCAGTACAGCAATACTGGATACACGTTACTCTGAAGGCACAAGTCTTCTCAGATTGACACCAAGTGTCTCCATTCATGAACTAGGAAGTTGTAGCTGGCAGCTGAGACTGTAGTTGTCATGCCAATACATCAGCCAAAACTTTTTATATATAGGCTGCTGAAAACCTCTGCAGCATAACATACACTGATTTCAGATATAAGATTATCTTTTAAAAGGATTTACTACTGAAACGTATTTGGACTTTTTTGGGTATCTTTTTTTTCTTGTGTGAGAGAACAGAAGGAAGGGGCAGACTGCTATGTGCTTTGAGATGGTCATATTTCTCCTCAAGAAAGCTGGGAAGTCTTGTGTTGACTCCCCTTAGCTTAAATCTAAGGTCTTAAACAAGATGGATGAGTTTTATTCCCTGCACTACCAGGGCTCATTCATGCTTTTTCTGTTTACACATTGGTATTTTCTATTTTAAATTCTAATGATGCCTGCATAAGTAGTTCAGGAGTACTTTTGTCTCTCTCAAATGTGGCCTCTTTTCCTGATTCTGACACAGACCAACTCTCTAATTGATTATTAAAAAAAAAAAGAACATAATCAAATTGTGAATATTTCCTTGTGGAGGTTGAGTATTCAGTGTTCAATATTTCTACTGAGTTACTAAATCATGATTTTGCAGATATATTTTTACTGGATAAAGTTACAGGGCCTTTATTGATTGAATGTGTGTGTATTTCTGTAAATAATTACGTATGTTTATACATTTACAAATTATATTCTCACATATGATTTTTTTCCTCTATTTTTTAAACATAATTTTATGTGGCTTTAAAAAGAAAAAAAAAATCTCAATTTTAATATAAGTGAGAGTTTGGGAGTTAGAAGTTGCTATCTGTCACTGACAGCATGAAGATGTATGTGAGGAGCCTTTTGATTCCAGGTATTCCCTTTGCACAAACTCTTAATGTTCCATCTTGTATGTCTTGAATATTTTAATGGAGAGAGCATATCAGAGAAAGATCTGCCAGAACTTTTGAAATTTTGTAGCTTGTGACTGTGATATGATGAAGATGGGTCTGTGCACTTGACATCCTCTGGGAAATTAGAACATCTGTCTGCATCCATTCAAGAAAAGTACAAACTCCACAAAAAGACTGAGGCAGGTTTCCTAAATCCTCCAGTCGTCTTTGTTCTTAACTAATTTACAGTGAGCTGCAGCCTGGGTGGATCATTTTGCTTGTCACAGGGACTTTTTTTGGCATACAGTGATTAAAAGATCAGGTTCCAAGGTTTCTAAAGCAGAAGAGACTGAGAATGATGTGACATTCACAAATGATCCCTGTCATTTATTATGACTTTCCAGGAACGTTTCCTGAGTCCAGGAAAGAAGGGAGGAGCGGAGGGAAGATGTTTTTAAGATTTGTTTTACTTCTCATTATTCTACTCCGATTTGATTGGTAATAAGTTCAACTAATTTCCCCAAGTCGAGTCTGTTTTGCCCGTGACGGTAATTGCTGAGGGATTCCCCTCTGTCCTTATCTCAACCCACCAGCCTTTCCTTGTATTGTCTCCCCCCTGCCCAGCTGAGGAGGGCAGTGACAGAGCGGCTTGGGGGGGTACCTGGCCTCCAGCCAGGGTCAGCCCACCACAAGGAAACAGCCATTTTGGTGCTTCTCATCTAGAGAAGACTTCTTCAAAACAGAAATTTCCATGAGTAGAGAAAAATGGAAAATAATTCTGAAGAAAAATCCTAATCCATTCCAAAAAGTATATAATTTATGGGTGTTTTTTTCTGGTTTTACCTTCTAGTCTCTATTGGAATCCATAAGGCAGTGACTGTAGTTTCTCTCTTTATATTCCATAGTTTTTGATTTAAACCTAGCAGGCTTGTAAAACCCAAGGAAATAGTCACTAAAATGAAGGTGGAGTGCTGCCACCTAAAATACATTCGTTTAATATATTTTTAATTGATTCTGCCATCATTTTTCCTTTATTGGTCTAAGACAATTAAGTGCTCTGTTACTCTGATTCTTCTGGAATAATGACTTTTTTTGTAATCTGGTCTAGTGAATATATTTCTAATATCTGTGATAAATGCTGAGAGTAGCATACATCAAAATGCTTTATTTCACTCAATTCAGAGAAATGTTTACTGGTGTGAATTTAATGGAGATTTTATAGGTTTGTAATTACACAGGGATACAAAGTATCACTGAATAGGATATTAGCCAAGTGTAGATAATGTGTGTTTTAAAAATGCAACAGTTTTCTTGACTTCATTAGTTTAGGTGTGTCACATCTTAGCACTACTCAGCAGTGTTGGAAAAATTGAATTTTTTCCCCTTGAGAGGGAAGATAAAATGCTTTATTTTTCCTCTGTGTAATGAATAGTATATTTTTGCTGAAGCAGAACAGCTGCTGTTCTCTGTCCTCCCTCCCCTACCCTTTGGCACGATGGCCTCTTTTAAGTGAACTCGCTGCCCCAGCAACAAGCCAGCTGTGCTTGCCTGTATCCCAGCCTCTGCAAATGTCAGATGTCTGTACCTCGTGCCTTTGAATGACGTAGGGGGGTTGACTACACGGGGACATAAGAGGTGCTTTGCTCTGTCCCACTGACCAACTCACTGCCTGCTCAGCATCTCTCGCCGAGGACTAGATGAGACCAACTGCACAAGCATGCGCCCCGTAAACCGTCACCGTCAGCACTGTGCCTTTCTTAGGGAGGGTGATGCCTCAGATCTGCTCTCAAATCTGCCATATTTTGCTGCCTTTCCTAGCCTGACAGCCCAAGTAATGGCCGCCTTTCATGGTGGCTAAATATAACTCTGGTCAGACATATATGAAAATAGAGCAGTTTAAGCATCTAGTTCAAGTATGAAGTGGATGTTTTATGAATAAATTGCAGTAAGTGGGGAAAACCCGAACATACAGCTAGGTTGCTGGCATGCACTGTAAATAGGTATGTGCATGTTTGTTGCTGTGTGAGCGTGTTATCGTTTTGTGCTAGTAGTGCAGGGAGACAAAACTATGAGTGAAGAACAAATTGCAGTTTGATGTTCAACTAATACTGAGTCATTCAGATACTTAAGTTGGCATGAAACCTTTATATCGGTTTGCATTTTTTCCATAGTTGTTTTTCTTTCTGTTTTCTTAAGCCTGTCAAGCTTTTTTACTGTCTCATATTTTCCTTTTTCCTGCATTTTCATAATGAGAAGCTGCAGATGTGTTTAAGTCCTAATAGATGGAAGAGACCATTACTTTGGAGATAAAGACAAGAAAATAACAACCTTTTTCAGTTCTGTGTTTCAAAAGGTCATTCATCCTTGGTAGCATTTTTTTAAATGATTCTCTGAAATAATTTGACTAGCTGTATATAAGGAAAACCAAAAAAATATTTGATTACCTGATTACATTGGCAGTGTTCTTAGCTTTCCAAATGTCCATTTTGTATTTCTTGAAATAGCTGTGTGTGCAAGGCAGCGTCCAGAGGGAGGGAGAAGTTGCTCCATGCTATTTCTTCTGTAGCTCACACCTGCTTTACATCACAAGGAGGGAAGAGACTGGGTAGTCTTCTCTACCTCCCAGACACCACCATGACTGTATCTTGATCTTTAAAGCGTTGTGCTTTCTTCATTAATCTTTGAGTAGCAAATCTGGATGATGATTTAAATAGCAGATGCAAGCCAGCTGGAAATCCTATGGATGCTGATTTAATTTAAAAAAAGAAAAACACCAATAATTTCATGATAAGAAATCATCAGTTATCCTTTTTAAAAAGGATTTGAGGGAATTTTAGTGCTTTGGATTATTGACTGCGTTTTGTCTTTAGCGTCTCTCTAACTTAGAGGTTAAACATTTATTCATTTTGTTTATACAGGTGATTATTTAATTTTCTATTTGGATAAAGTAGTTTATTGTGAACTTGTGTCTTTTGTTCTCAAAGTTACTTCAGATTAGAAGGCCTCATTAAAAAGAAAGTCTTTTTGAAGAGGACAGCTTTTTACTGATGCACAGAGGAACAGGCAGCTTTGCCAAGTATGCTGCATCTCAAACATACTTTTTTTTTTTCCCCAGGTAGTTGTTTCATTTTTTTTCAATTATTTGCCTTTAGCCAACTAAAGTAATGAGAATCCTATTGGAGCACTGTACAGGAAAGAAAAAAAAATGGTTTATATCACTTATGTTAATCATTTATATGGGCTACTATTAAAAAAACCCCTCAAATTTGCTAATTCAGTCACAGGGCGGGAATATTGAATGACAGTAGTATTGTGAGAGTATGATGAGAAAATTTCATTCAGGGATTCTTCTGTTTCCTATTTTATTTTAGTGTTACAGTGCCCTGTAAAAGAACACAAGAAGAGATAACCTAATAAAAATATGCTTAATTTACTACCCTTAACTGTTACTCTGACTGTCGTCTTTCTTACTTCTACTAAAGTGACTTAATACAGTAGCTCTAACATATTTTCATAAAATTACCTGCACTGGTCAAGAATCATCATAAGGTAAAAAATACAGGCTCAGCCTGTTTTGCATGAGTGCAGAATGTTAAGAAGTTATTTCTGACTCTATAAAATATTCTCTTTGATTACACTTATATAGATAATGCATACTGCAAATTTTCTCTTTACTGGTGATGCCTGGAGTCACATTTCTGTCAGCAGGTGTATAGCAATACTTGATACAGTACATAGTACCTCACAAGATAATATTAAAATATTTTTGTTCTTCAGTTTTAAGAAGAAAATTAAAGCATCAGAGATAACATAGTTTTAAAAGCCAAATATATGCTTTGATCTTTATTAATTATGTATTGATTTCTCCTATTTGTATGTATTTCAAATTGGAAAATAAAACCAGAATATTGGAGTTTATTTTTCCTGGCTAAGAAGATTTAATTCCATAGTAATTTTTCCTTGTTATGCAAGGACTGGATTGCAAGCACTAGGAGAATGTTTGGTTTGAAACTATGATTCTCTTGGATTTTGTTGTAAACATAACAACTGTGGATCCTTATTGGTAGAGTATCTGTAATGAATTAAAAAAAAAACGAAGCAATTTTAAATTATGTTCATGGCTAAATGAATAATTTTCTGGTACCTTAAGTCAAACAAATTTCAGCCTGACTAGACATATTCCTATTTTACTTCTTCTATTCTTAGGTTTAGATCAGAATTGATTTTGTTGTCTCTAATGCAGAATTACTCAGTACATTTAATAATTTTTTGAAAAAAATTGAATTTTGTAATCTGAACTCATTTCTCTTTTCATATAAAATTTCTGAATACCCAGATCTCTAGAAAATCGGTTGGGTTGCTGTTCAGTGTAGCCACAGAAATTATGTTACTGAATGAACAGTAAGTACACTATCCAACCAATAACAATTTTCCCTTATGCATGCCTGGGTAGAAACAGTTTCTTGAAGTCTCACTTGAAAATTGATTTCTGGTAAAGTCATAGAAAGCATATGTCAAGCAGAGTTAACTTTCTTACTGTGCTGCCAATACCTACTACCAAAAGGTTAAACAGTTCTTCTTTTCATATAATCTAAGATTTGTGTGAAATCAGCTTTTCAAATACAAATGTGAATTTATTTGGTGTGTGTTGGCTGGATTTGGAAGCTGAGGCCTGTTAGGGCTGGAAAGCATGAAGAATTGGACAAGTTGGGGAAGAGAGATCCAGTTTTGAATTCTTTTGGCAAAGGGAAATGTTCCTGACATTTTTACTGATGGCTCGTCTAGGAGGCATGACTAACAGGGAATGGTAGCCAAGGGGAAATTGATCTGTGTATAGAACTTGGGCTGCCTAACCAGAGAACTGTATATTCCTCTAATATTAACTTTTCAGGATGAAATGCTGTTCTACTGAAGTCAATGAAAATGTTGACCTAGTAGAGAGATTGTTCTTACGTATTGTATAGAAGGTAAAGGTCTGTAGAAGTCTGTGATCTAACCTGAGTGTACCTTTGATATTTTACTGTTTCTGTCTAGCCGCTTAGTTTCCATCTGTATGCCTCTGACTTTCTCAACCATGCAAGAATTAAATGTACTGCCTGAATAGTATAAGGGCACAGAGGATCCTGAAAAAAAAAATTACGTGCTATTCTCCTTCTCATCAATGGTGAGAAAAAATTCATCTTTTGTGGAATTCATTCCTCAGTCATATGTAACTTACCTTGAATTTAGTGCAGTGAAACACACACTCTTCCATGTAGTGTGTTTCTACCTGGGTGAATCATTACTTAGTGATCTATTTCCCAGCGTTATGTTTGACTAGGTGGAACAAATGAGTAGAGTAAAGGTTGGTATGTATTTCACACTGTTAATTAATTTAAAAACATTCTTAAATATTTTTTGCAGTTTACGTATAGATTTCTTTGTGTATTTTCATTCTTTATCCAGATAGTTTTAAAGGAAATGTATAAATTCTTGGATTTAATAAACATTAATTAATAGTCATTAAGTTTTCAGTCAGTGATTAGGGTTTCTTGAATTTTTTAACAACAGCCAAATAACAGAAGGCTGAAATAATTCTAGCAGTTATATTTAACAGGACTTATGAATTAATTTTTAGAACATTTCTGATTTGCAACCGTATCTATTGTCTCCTGGTGGCTGTCCCATTATCAATGAACAAAAATAATATGGCACCATACATATCAAAGGCTCCTGTTTTATTCAACCAACTAGATAGATGTTAAGAAGTCTTCAGATAAGAGTGGTAAATGACTCAGAAAACCTTACAGTATCTTTTTGCTGGAACTCAAGAAAAAACCCCAAGCCCCTAAGATAGTCCAAATTTGTAAAGCCTAGTGTGTGAGTACACTAAAAATGTCTGCTATGTTGACAGATTAAAATGGCTTTTAATGGTGTAAAAGTTATACTTACATCTTCATAGACTTGAAGTCTTTCAGTGATTCAGGGCTGGAAATGCAATAACTTGTGATGTTTCCAGTCTTGAGCACAGGAAACAAGGGAAGCCTGTCAGTATCTAATGGCTGTATATTCTCTCTGGTACCCCTCTGCCTCCATCTGTTTCCTAGAAAGATTAGGTATTTTGGATATTCTCAATTAATTTAGAAGTTTTGTAGGCTTTTATCTACACTTTTCCTTGTCGATGGTACCACTCAGTCCAATTTTATGTAGACTAAAATCATAAGAGGTTTCAGAAATGCTCAGCCCAATGCTCACAGTGGTGGTGGCAACTCTTGTAAAATATCTGAATGTTTTCAGGCACAAACATTCTTTAGGCAATGTGATATTGTTATTCTGTCATGCCCCCCCCACCCCCCGCCGCTATC
>NW_010246863.1:80502-83153 GCF_000690775.1 Eurypyga helias
CCCCTCCTTTTCCTGCATTTTCACAAAATATAAATTAGCCAACATAACATCAGCTGTGAGAGGAAATGGTTACATTTTAATTAAAAAAAATATGAGCAGGAAAGTGGCATCCTGTTGTCAGATCTCACATCTGTGCCCATCACATATTATAATATGGTCAGCTGTGATATTCAGTGGACTTCTGATCAGCAAATTTAGTTACAAATATTCTGAAAAGAGAGCTTGAAATCCCCCCCATTAGCTTTTGAGTCTGCAGCAGGCATTTTTTACCTGGGGGCTGCTTGCTCATGTGAAAGCAAGCACATTTTACATTTAAAAGCACTTCAGTTTTTGCTTGGATTAAGTTTCTCTTGCAGCTGGCAAAGTCAGGATGACCTCAAGGCATTACAAATAAATATGTTTGCTATGTTTTTGTTTTAGTAAATATGGAAATTGGTAAACATAAAAATTGTCTTTTAAAGAATAAAACAGAACACCAAATGTGCCCCAAAATGAAAACAACCAAAAATTAAAAATGTCTTCTGCCTGGTATGCCTACTTCATCATTTCATGCAGCAAACATAATTTCTTAAAAATCTCATTTATAGTGAGATTTGAAACTTCTATGGCTACAAGTCTCCAAATTTTAATTTAGCTTAATCTCTGTGATTTCCAGAGCTGCATCTATAAGTAAAAGCACTTAGTAACAAGCTTATCCCACAAATTACCACATGGCCAACATTTGCGAAATGAAGATTTTAATTTATTCTGTTATGAAGAGGAACAAGGTAAAATTTAACTGTGTAATCACCAGTGGGTACTGTGTATGTAGTGAAGTTTACTTTTTTGGTGGGCAAAACCAGTAAACAAATTTGTGTTTTTTCTTGTCTTGATAGCGATTGACGGAGGAAATATATAAAAATGCAATTAAGGAGACTGTTAAATTATTTAGACCATGAAGCACAATTTTAATGTAGTTCTTAACTTCCCAGAAATGTGTGTGTGGTATAGGATTGTTTTTCTTTAAATTTCCATTAAATTCCTTTGTATAATCTATATGGGTTTTTTTTTAATTATACTGCCATTAATATAATTGTGTAGTATAAACTGTTGTGTTTGGTTTTAACAATTTGAATGCATTGTTTTTGTTTTAATGCATCTTCAATTTTCTCATCTATTATCTTTTTTTTTTTTTAAATACTAAGTTGTGGTTTGACTTAAACTGTATAATAATTCTAAACTTCCATAAAGATCATTTTAGAAATGTGAGGTGCATGGTAAATTCATTACTTCTGATATTGATTAGGTGAGTGTGTGTGACTGTTGTTAGAAAGCCATTTTCCCTCTAAATTCTATTGATTTAGGCAGAATACACTAGATACTAGCAGTGTACTCCATTACTTGTGCAGCACGCAGAGGTTCTCATCTATTATGTTTTGTTAAAGTATGTTTTACTTATTATCCTTTTTGTCTAGAGAAGATATGGTTATTTCTTTACACAAGTCTAAATTATATTCCTTTCTTTCCTGTTGTGTTCCAAGCTGGAATTGCCTTTTTGAGGCAACTGAGATTCTTTAGGTTCATACGGCTTATAAAAAATAATTTCTACATACACCACTGACTTCAAAAATGTATTAGGACTAATGGTCTGAGTACATTATGCAGTGTCTGTGCTAACATGACACTGCTATCTCAGCAACCAAGCTAGCCCATTTAGAACTACTTTAGATATTTTCTGTGATGCGCTGACAGCAGAATTTCACTTGCAAAAAAATCCACGATATGGGTTTTGTCTATGCAAATAGTGTACCAAAAAAGTAGACTGCATATTTCTGCAGAAATGAGTTGTTTAATTTTTCAGTTATTGGTATCATTTTCAAGGAGGACATACTTCACAAATTTCTCAGGCTATTAAAATTTCTGACAAAATTTGCACAACATCCTTGTCTGTAAATTGGAGATACATGGATTTGACAGATGGACCACTTGGTGGATATGGAATTGGCTGGATGGTCACACTCAAAGAGCTGCCATCAACAACTTGATATCCAAGTGGAGAAAGGGGTTGATATTGGGACTAGTGCTGTTTAACATCTTTGTTGGTGGCATAGACAGTGGGATTGAGTGAATTCCAGAGCCTGGTACCTGTTGTGTAACGGCAGCTGGGAGGGGGAGGGAGGCCGGGAGGGGATTTGCCTGCCACCCCAAGCAGAGACGTGATTCCATTCTCCCCATCTCTCGGGTCTCTTCCTCCTTCTGCCTGGTGGCAAGGAGGTAGGGGATCCTGTGCCTTTTGTGGGACCTCCATTGCTGCCTTTCCCTCCAGGATGGCAGGGTGTGGCTCCACCAACCCATCTCCCTTTCACATTCCCTGATACTCCTTAACCTTTCCATCTCCTTCTTCCTTTCTGCCACCACGCTAAGCAGGTCGCCCACTTGGCCACCCGGCACACAGGAGCTGTCGCTGCTGCCCTCCGGTACCAGCACCGGGCTCGGGCACTACCCTGCAGCCGGAGCCCTGTGCGGCTTCATGTCTGCGTGGGAGCGCTGTCTGGGTCCCCACGGTCTTTTTGGCCGGGTGGAAGCCATTGCTGTGTCCTTTCCTGGGCAGGCGATGAGCACCGAGTGAGGCAGCCTCAGGAGCCCGCAAGGGCTGGCGCGGAGCCCGCGCG
>NW_010246864.1:0-3279 GCF_000690775.1 Eurypyga helias
CACACACACACAAGTCAGGCATTGACTATATTTGTATCATCTGTTTCTGAAACACCCTTTGGAGTGACTCATACATAATCCCCAAAGGAGTGAAAAGAACATTTAAAACACAAAGAAGCATGCACTGAACTGGAGCAAGAAAATCTGGCAGGAAATCCTAGGTCTAGCTCTATAGAAAAAAAGCAATGATCTGTGGAAAAAAAACCCCATGTTTCTGTATTGCTGCATGTAAACAGCTTACTATGTATCCTTTATAAAGATGTAATGAGATTTTCTTGCTGTTTGTCTTCAGATGTGAGAGAACTTGCAGATTGTTTGTGCTTCTCTCCCCTTGTTTTTGGACAACCTAGAAGTGCAGTGTTCAGCTTGGTCATGCTTCTTCCGAGACCTTCCTTCACCTTGCTCTCATTGAGGTCTCTCCCTAAGTTTTTCAAACACTTTTGAGACTGCCTTGTTTTCTCCCCTTTAGAAAGATGGTTCTGGTCTGGTGGGGTTTTTTTAATATGCATGCCTTCCAGTTTGACTGTCATTGCTGTATGAATCTTTCAGAAGTTCGAAAACATTTTTAACTGAGCCAAACTTTTAATCTGTGAGGCATGCTGATTAAAATCTATTTCAGTTTTTTTGCTATGTCAGTAAATCATTAAAAAAAAAAAAAGGCAGGTTGGGAGAAGTCATAATTCATAAAAGAGAAGAAGCTCTAGAAGTTCCTAACTGGGGCATTGTGGTTTATATGATGACCAAAATAATTCTTCGACTGTGGTTTGACTTTGGGTTTTTTCCAGGCAGTATTTGGAAAACCTTTGTTGCTGTTGTCTGTGGAGAAATAAATAACCTTCAGGAGCTGTGGTCTGCACCACACATTTAAACACTGCGAGTTCCCTTTTTTTTTTTTTTTTAAAAAAAAGCCTATAAAACGCTGAGACGGAGTTAATTTTCTTCATAGCATCCCATATGATGCTGAGGTTTAGATCTGTGCCCGGGCTGGGGAGGGCAGAGTGAGCAGCTGTGTGGTGCCAAGTCGCCTGCAGGAGTTAACCCACAACAAATGCTTTCCATCATATTTCTCCTAGGTACACAGAAACTGGAGGAAGGACGTGAATGAGTGTCTCTGTGTTTGCATATGATTTTCTAGCTTTATGCAGTATTTTCCCAGGCCTGCAAAAATGGGATAAATTTAGTGTGTGGAAACGAACAGCAAATAAATGCATTATAATGCAAATTGTGCATAACAGTTATTATGAGGCTAAATGTAATACAAGATAAATCATAATTTGGACAACAGCAAAATAACACTTTTGAAAGTAATTTATGTTTCAGCCAGAAAACTGGCTAAGTGGAAGCTCATAACTGTTTTATAGGTGATGGAAGTGGAATGAAAGAATATTTACTTTCATACAAGCCAGAGGCGTAAGAAATTCCTGCCTGATTGAGACTCATGATCTAGGATGGTGTCAGAGAGGCAGCATGTAAACCTGGCTGCTTTCTATGCTCCCTCCCGTTTGGACTCTTCCAACACCTGCAACTGTTTCATTAGAGTTTTTAGAAGGTACCTCCCCGCCCAGTCCTTCTACAGTCCACCTGGGGACCTGTCATCCGTCACGTTGTCTCCTCCCTTGTTCAGCTCTTGGTACAGTCTCTCTCCACAGCCTCCTGTGCAGCATATTCCAAAAGAGCACCATGCAGAATGTTGGCTGATCTCCTGTCAGTTTTGCCAAATGCCTCCAGTTTTTGTACGTAAGGTAAACAGTGGTTTTCCATTCAATTTATCCATCACCTTCATGATTTTTGAAATTTCAGTTGGATGCCCCTCAGCCATCGCATCTCCAAACTGCAGTCTGCACAGGAAAGGCCAGCCCTTCTGGCATTTCATCTTAAGGCACCTGTCCACCTCCTCCTTCGTTCTGGTTGCCCTAGTCTGTACTTTCTCTAACTCTTGAGATGTGGAGACCAGAACTAAATATTGCTGAAGACATGAATGCCGCAAAATTTCGCGCGGTCGAAATGGTGCTCTCATGAAGCATCCTTCCTGATGATGCCCACCATTTTGTTGGCTTTTACAGCTGCCTCCGCACTCAGAGCAGGAATTAAATGCGAGCTGGTAAGAGCTGAGTGCTCAGCAGTATTCTGACAGTCGAGTGGCAAAGCTTTCCTTTTGATTTCTAGGGTAAGTGTGAGATGATGCTCTTTTCAAAAGACCTCTCAGGGCTTTATTTAGCTCAATGGCAACCTTCTACCTCCTTGCAAAACATGCCCTTATCCTTCCCTTTCTCATTCCAGCTTTAGAGTTCCTCAGAAAATGGTGATGGAAGATAAAAATAATGTAACACTTGTGCATGTCTTCCCTGTTTAAACTAGAACAGGCAGAGATCAGAAAGTTTCTTGAATAAGCAGCTTTATTACTTTGAATTGGCCACAATCTGACTCTTGTTATTACCCCGTTAACCTAGACCTATTTTATACTGGATCTCTTTTAATTTCTGAAGTTTTATTATGCAGAATGATGTGTGAGGAAAAATATTGTAGTAATATTGTGTGGTTTAGTTGAACATGGACGTAAGTCAGCGATGTGCCCTTCCCACGGTAAAGGCAAACCGCGGAATGGGTTACACTAAGAAGAGCTTAGCCACGAAGCAAAGGGATGTGGTTTGTTCCCCGACACACAGCATTAAGAGACCTGCGGGCGGAGCGCTGTCTGGGTTCTCCTCCTGCACTGCCCAGCACAGCAGAGATGTTAACAAACGGACAGGACCTAGCAAGGAAGGTTAGAGGGCTGCAGCATGTGACGGAATCATGGGAAGGGTAGGGGAGCTTGGCTTGGTTTGACTGGAGAAAAATCTAATGGGGAATCTAATTGCATCTTTTCACTCCCAAAAGTGAGCTTACAGAGAAAATGGAAATAAAATCTTCTGAGGGGTGTACACTGAAAGGTCAAGAGGCAATCATCACAAGATGCAACATGAGAAACTCCTTGAGGAAGGTATGAGGAAAAATACCTCCACCATGAAACTGGTCAAGCAACTAGAACAGGGTTGTCGAGAGAAACTGGAGGTTTTTGGGGTATGACTGGACAAGCCTCTGAGAAACTTGATCTAATTGCAAAGCTGTCCCTGCCTCCAGCATGTTTAAATAGGTGACATTCTTCTGATCTCAGTATTTTTTTCTATTTGTGAGTAGCTAGTGAGACATTGCTAAAATGTTCTCTGCACATTTTGGTGTGATCTAGCACCCGTCCTGTTTACAAATAGATAATTTTGCTTAAAGTTCAGACTTCCTGCT
>NW_010246864.1:3305-3818 GCF_000690775.1 Eurypyga helias
GGACAGTAGTATTGGAAAAAGCAGTGACTGCATGTTCTGGGCAGCATTCGAATGGGTGAGGCTTCACACGCAGACACTTCAGAGCCTTTCTGTCCAGTTTCTTGCAAAATCACCCACCCTTGTTCTAACCCCGCTGATAACTGAAAATGCCAAGCAGTTTTCAGAATCCCAGCCTTTCTTCTCTGTGAGAACTTCAGCACTCTCACTGGGGAGGCAGGGAGGAGTGCTGTAAAATGTTAAAGTTGTTTTAAACGCGGATGCAGGAGGTATCGGTGCCAGTGCCTGTGGCAGCTCCGCGTCCCTAGGCGGGTCTGGCGGTGTGGCCCTGCAGCAGCTCCGATCAGGGCTGCATCTCCTTTTTGCCTGCCTGTGCCTGGTGCCTTCAGCTTACCTCTTGTCCCTAACAACAACGCTGCTCTTGCAGCAGAGGGAGCAAGCTGAGGGGGGTGAAGGCTGGGGAGGAGATGTAGCTCGATGCTGCCACTGATGTGCGTGCCAGATGGCATGCGGTCC
>NW_010246864.1:3838-12572 GCF_000690775.1 Eurypyga helias
TGTCTGGCAAGTGCTGAGGCCTGGGGTGGGGGCTCAGCAGCCAGTACTTGTAGCTTCAGAAACACCCTGTGCCCAGGAGTGGGCCCCAAGGGCACCGAGCTCTGTAGAGCAGCACTGTCTGCCTCGACCACCCTCTCCTTCCTAAAATGCTCTGTCGGCGCTCCCTGCTGAGGCGGGTTGGTTTGATGTGCAGGCTGGACTGTGGTCGAGTTCACGTGCCCTACGTGGGTATTTGGGCTTTGGGAATGCTTTGGGCATTAGGGCCTTTCCAGGACTGTTCACCAGGGTAAGTGTGGACGCCAGCTGGTGATGTTCTCCAGCAGCCAGTTGGCTTTAGTAAAACGTGTTCGTTCAGCCCCTTAACAGAGACTCCTCCCTTCTGGCTTAGCATATATTTAGGACCAACTCTCAATGCGTTAAGATACTGGACTTAAATAAATTAAGAGTCATCAATTTGTATGATCTCCTACTGTTTTTCTGTGTGTACATATAGGATGACAAGGAAGCCAACCGACCCATGCCAAACAAAGGAGACCATGGACTAGGAAATGAGAAGTTCAAACCTGTGGTACCTTGGCCTCATGTTGAAGGTGTGGAAGTGGACTTGGAATCCATTCGAAGGAAAAACAAGGCCAAAAATGAACTAAATCATCATGGTGGTGGTGATAACAAACAGCAAAACATCATCCAGAGGCAGTATCTCACGTTTAAGCCTCAGACATTTGTATACCGAGATCCTGTTTTACGACCTGGAGTCCTTGGTAATTTTGAACCCAAAGAGCCTGAGCCTCACGGAGTTGTTGGTGGCCCTGGAGAGGAAGCGAAGCCATATGTTTTAGGACCAGATTACAAAGAATCCATTCAAGCCAGCATTAAAGAGTTTGGGTTTAATATGGTGGCAAGTGATATGATCTCACTAGATCGGAGCGTTAATGACTTGCGTCAAGAAGAGTAAGCAAACCTTTTGTTCTGGTTTTATGGGATTTAATTATTTTATTTCTATATATCATAATCGGTGCTTAAAATATTATAAATTAGGCCAAATACTGAAGGCTTTTTGTTCTGACAGGCAAGAGTGCTGTACTATACCAGATGTTTCCATATATTATTCTTAATGCAGTTCCAGTTATTCCTGTAATGAACACTTAATCTATATTGATTTATCTCTGAAGTCATACATTTTAGTGTCAAATTGCATGTATTTGCATGTTCCAGGTTCAGTCACAGTCTTCAGTCGTACCTTTTCTCAATCCATACCTTCTTAAGGTTTGTTTTTAAGAACTAAGTTTCTTCTTTATTATATCATGTAGAAGTTCCTATACTACAGTTAGTTTGTTCAGTTTTGGTTTCAAAACTGAAATGCTTTAAAAAAAGAGGGAACAGAAACAAATACTATTGCCTTTAAACAACTCTGCTTAATTACCTGCATTAACAGAAGTATATATCTGCCACAGTGGTGTCTGGGGTTTGGAGCTGGCGGAAGAATAGTCTTCTAACATTTTCTCATCGCATTTGTCATAAGGAAGGAAGAAATCTTAAGGGGGAAAAAAAACCCCATTTTTTACTTTCTGGGAGGGTGACTGATGTGGTATGGGGAAATTCTGGGAAATTACTAACATTTGCTTAATGATTACTAACAGTGTTTTCTGATCTGTGGTATATTCTGGAGCCAAATTTTCTCTCAGGCTAATCTGCATTTGATAAAATTTTCCTTGTTAAGTATCAGCTACAGACAGGTCTCTGAGCAAAGTGGTTGATTAGTAGGGAGTTTTGGGGAGGTTTTTTTGCATTTGGAGGGGAGGGTTGAATTGCAAATTTGATTTCATTTAACATGAAATTAAATATGAAATGAGGTACTTGCCTGTTTTCATTCCCCTCATCCCTACCAATGGAGCTATGCCAGTCCCTGGACTGGATGCCAACCTCGGGTTTTACGTTTGCAGCTGTGGCAGCTGATCTGTTTGGTTGGTTTCTGGCTGGTGAGTGAGGCTCTGCTGTGGCCTTTTATAGGGGGTGGTTTTCCATTTTGCAGGGTAGGAGAGAACCGGCCAGCTGTGAGTCTGGCTCATGCCTCTGCACGTACAGCAGCTTGAACTTACTGCCTGGCAGATACTCCCTGAAAGTGAGTGAAGTGCACAGATTGCAGCGTTTCCCTTCCTTCGTGCTGTATTCCTCGTGACTTTCTAAGGGTTTCCCCTTGCTGGCAGGCGGAGGAGAGGACCTTGCCTGTCCGATGCGGGTGCTGAGGCAGCGTTGGCTGTCTTGGGGTTCACTTCAGTTTTATTTCGTCGCTGCGGTCAGCAGTTGGACCTCTGTGCTAAAGAGATTGTTCTGAAGTGGAAGAAACGATTTGGGTAACCTGTGTAGGTTGGCGTTTTCCTTTGGGACACCATTCCCTAAACACTGCTGCATCTGCTGAGGCGTTTGTAGCTTCTGGGGCCCCTTTTGTAGGAGGCACCAGAAGTGAGGAAACTCAGAGAAAAAAGTATTTTCCCGTCGGGTGCTGTGATTAACTGAGCAGGGGGGAGCAGATGGCAAGAGTTCGTGTTGGCAGAGCTCGCTGTGGCCCTGCCTCCCCTAGAGAGATGGGGGAAGGAGGTGGAAGCACGCTCTATGCCACAGGAATGGCAGCGTGTCACGTCAAGGTGAGACTGGGCTGCTTCTGCCCGGTCCAGGAACCACTTCCTTGGCAGCAGAGCTCAAGTACTCCCTCCTCTGGTTTTCCCCAAGGTAGAGGGCATCAGAGAACACACAAATCTGCCAGATACTTCACAAAACTGTAGGTGTGGAACTATTTTTGGCATAATCTCAGAGTTTGTCTTTACTTCTGTTCTGAAGGAGAGTAATATATAGAAATTCCCAAAGAATTAAATACTAATTACGCTTGGAGGAATAGGAGGGACAGATGTGATCAGTCAGAGCACAAAGGATGAATTTAGCAACAGTTTCCTCCAAGCACACTTGCAGGTAAGCAGAGGTCAAAGCCAGCAGCTCAAATCAAAGGTTTTAATATTCTAAGCAAGCAAACAAAACAGCATGAAAAACACCGTGAACAAAACGCATCTTTCGGACAACATTATGCCAAATACTTTTTATGTATCGAATCCTTGGGATGCTTGCAGTTGCCATAAACAGGTTGATGGTTTATAGCGTCTCTGTGTCCCCTGGGCATGGCAGAAGAGAAGGGGAGCAGTGTAAGGCTGGCTGATACTGCTGTGCGTGCTCAGGTATCAACATGCTCTCGTTCCTGGTCATCCCCCAGTAACAGCGAGAGATGCAGCAAAAGGTAGCAGATTGCCCGTTGGGGTGCAGCATGTATTTGCCTCCCACTGATCTGTTTGAGTCCGGAAGCCGTTTTGGTTGATAAGGTTGGTCAAGATTGAGTTTAATCCCACTGAAGGTGAGTATGATCATCTTTCCCTTGGTTAGTGGTACCTTGGCATTGCTAATCAAGGCAGATCTTTCAGGCAGAGGCTGGGTTATTCATTCATAGGTGCTGGAATCCAGGTAGACTTCACCTAATCCTTCTCCTCTAAGCATCGAAATTTTTCAGCATCACCTTAGGCAGTCAGGTTTGTGCAGTGGAATAGGCCAAATGCTTTCCCAGGCAGTGCTGCTAGTAGGGGTGAAATAGTGCTGCAAGAACTGTCTCTCGGCTTAAAAGCCACATAGCCTTAGGCTTGTCTCTGCTGGAGTGGAAAGAGGGAAGAAATGCCAAGAAAGGGGGATTCAATCCTGCTATGTTTAGATTCGACTTTGGAGTCGGACATGTTGCCAAGATGATTTGCCAGCTGCCTTTATTGATTCAGTAGGAATTTTGCTGGTGATTATGGGCAGTCTGAGCTGCCCTAAAAAGCCTTAACTCTTGCTGTGCCCTGCAGAGAGGAGGAAGATTGGATGGCGTACTGCGGTCGTTTGCCAGCTACATCAGAATATTTCCCTTTTGCCAGTACTGCATACTTTTCCTTCTGGCTTTTAACCAGTCTGTTTGAAGGCTGAAGCCGAGCACTTCTGTGGGCATACAGCAAGTCGTAGGTTTGGTTAAACAAAATCAAGGGCGTATGGGGGTATGTAAAAGCCGGTGGACAAAATGTCAGAGACAATGTTATCTCACTGCAGCCTCTCAGCCCTCTGCAGGAGGGTCGGGGGAGCCATAAGCTGGGTTTCAGTGGAGCAACACCTGTTTTTCTCCTTATTTCTTGTTGCAGAGAAGTAGAACAGGTGTAGCAGGCCCAGTCTAAAACCTCTGTACAGTTGCTGGAAGGAAGCTTTTTCTTAAAACTCAGTAATTTTTACCGTTTTTTTGATATTTTTTTATTATCCTGATAGGTGGCAGCCTTTTACTTCTAAGACAGTCATTTATATTAAATTTTGCATGTTATCCCTGCCTCCTAGCACAACTGTAATAAAACCAATGTTAGCTTTAGGGAAAAAGGATCTTCTTTTGATTGCTCCCTGGATTTTTTTTTTTTTTTTTTTTTTTTTTTTGTTTTTTTTTTTTTTTTTGTGTGTGTGATCAGGAGTCTGCACCGAGGTAGACCTGAAGTAAAATTAATGATAAAGCTTCTGGATGATCTTGGATTCAAGATAAACACACCATGCTAGGGAAATAAAAAATGGACCTAAGTTTGAGGATGAATGCTGTTGGGTAAAAGGTGCATCATCTCAAAAAAAAAAATATCAGAACTGAAATGAATTGCTGCTAGGGAGAACAAGAACTGAGTTGTTTTTCCAGCATAATGAGCCATTTGTCTAGTGGCTCATTTAAATTAAAATAAACTGAAATTTTAAAAATACAGCTATACTGGGTCTGACCAGAGATCATTTTTCTTGACAATCTTGTCTCTAGTTCTGTCCAATAACATATGCTTGGGAGAAAACACACAAGAATGGACTGTTTCATTCCTGGCAACTACTGGAGTGGGACACTTGAGTCAAAAATGCAACAGGATTGTCATGCTTTACAGATCTCTCCCGTGCGCAGGCTTGTCTTTCAAATGCATTTATACTCTTGGAATTAGTGGCACCCTGATTCAGTGACGTATTCCAGATTGAAGAACATAGTGTTTGTTTAACCTCCCTTCCAGGATATTTCATGTACCTCTGTTCCTCTGACACCCTGTGCTACGGGAATATTGGAGAGACTTATGTCAAGCTACCATGTAAATGTTACATATTCCTTCCTCATTATTCCTATCATTCTGTTTACCCTTTCGTAAACTCTGAGCTAAAATGCTCAAAGATATATCCACGTTAGACTCCAAGATTTTTTTTTTTTGGAGTGGCGGTGCCAGCTTTAGGGTCTGTCACAGAGTATACTCACTAAGTGTGGTCTCATTCTCCATATATATTAGTTTGCACTTGCCATGAACTCTCCTGCTAGCTCGTTGTCTGGGTAGTGTCCTTGAATTCTTGTGCGGCTTTTTACAGGAATTTTGACTGCAACTACCATGCACATATTTATTGTTCAGTAATGACCTTGAAGAGGTGGACAGCTTGAGTACCAGCACAGATAACTTCTGCTGCTACTGTCAAGCTCCCTGGAGTGTAAAAACTGTCTATTCATTCCATATTCTTATGCAGTTACAAATCTAAGAAATCTTACCCTGCCATACTTTGATGAACTTTGCTTATAAAGAACCCAAAGAACCTTGTGAAAGGCTTCGGAAATTCAGTTGGTGTATTAATAGATTCAGGGCCACATGGGTCCTTTAAAAGATGATAATAGGGTTCTGCGGCACGCCTTTCTTCCACAAAAGCTCTGTCTGTGTTTTACTAATATTGTTCTTTATTACTAGCTTCTTTTCAGCACAAAAGTTGGACTTAGTGGTCTGCAATTCTTTGGCTCCCCAGGGCCCTTTCGTAAAAATAGGTGTCATCTTTTTCCTCCTTCTGTTTGTTTGATAACAAGGCTAGTGTCAGCAGTGGTTATGCACCACAATAGTTTGTCAATTTATGTTGCTTTTTTTTTTTTTTAAATACTGGTTTATTAAGAGGCAATTAGGCTATTCATGGCAGAAAAATCCAGTAGAAGCTGTCATGCAAGTATCTCATCTCTGAATTACAAAGTCCCTAAGCTTTAGGTAGCTGAAGATAGGACCATATGGTGGGAAGTATCACTGAGTGCTTGCTCTGTTTTTGTTTTCTTCCCTGGGTATCTGCTCTTGGTCACTGCTGAGAGTTCAACAGAAATACTTGATTTGTCCTTCCTGCTTCTGAAGTGTTCTCTCTTCATTTTGATCATCTGTCAGCCCAACAGACACTCTGGCAGACATCCAACTTCTGATGTTGGAAAAAAATATTTCAGTAGCAGCTTTCATACTTGAGCAAGGTACTTCTCAAACTTCTTGTGTTGTGTTTCGTGTGTATGTTTTATCTATCTTATTTACATTCCATTTGCCTGAATTAGTGCTCATTTCTGTTTTCCTTGTTTGGACACCACCCTGTGCATTTAAAGAATGTCTGTCTTACTGCTAACAGCATCTGGTTTTTAATCATGCTGGCTTTCCTGGTTCCTGCCTAAGCTTTTATTTATGATTAATGGCAAACACTCTCAGCTTCTAATACGCTCTTTGAAGAAGCACCGTGCTACCTGGAAACATTCTACCCTTAGCTTATCTTTTCAATAAACCTGCTCAGCTCTTTATAGTTTCCCCTTTTCAAAAGGAGGGTGTTACTAGGACACCTCTCTTCTGGCATTAGAGCTTCAGTGCGTTGTAGCTACAATCAGACCACAGCTCCTACGCAGGTATGTCTTCAGCTGAGCTTCCCATTGTGCTGAGGGGTCAAAGTGCTGCTTCTCTTGGGGGTTCTCTGGTGTGCTACCCTCTGGAAACACTAGTGATGCCCAAAACAGTAGTCTGGAGCACAAGTTATTCACTGTGTCCCCTGAGGTGGTGGAGGTCGTCCTGCCTGTGCCTTCTGCCCTCTCAGGGTCTCCATACTTGTCACGAGTGCTCTCTGAGTCGTGCTTGGACAGCCGGTACTGCTGCATGGTTGTATTGATGGCCGCCCCTTGCCTTCATGCCAAAAGACCCCTGATGCATTTGAACTCTAGTAATCTGGTTCTGGGTTATTACACAGAAGGCAATCCTTCATGGATAAAGTTAATCAAGTCCAAAAATATCAACAGGTACTAATTAATTCAAAACATGCTGCTCTGCACATTTTCTCATCCAGGCACTGAAGCTCTGCTGCTTTTTTTTTTTTCTTTTTGCCATTACCTGCAAATTTGGTAAATCCAGCTATTTCCCCCTCTCCATCTGGGGGGGGAAAAAAAAAAAAGAAAGAAATTGTACATGTCCTCAGCCCCATGACTAAGGGTATGAGATGCAGAATGCATCCTTCGGCCAGGCCTTTGTTGTGCTTCTTTTAATCTATTCCTTTCCATGGTGGAGGTAAACATGGGAATGGCAAAGCAGGCACAGTGCTGACCAAAGGGGCTGTGGCATGTGGAGCTGTGGGTAGAAGCCTAACTGAGGAGACTTGTTAATATATATAATCAGTCCTCCCACCAAATAGGTTTAAGTAGACCTAAGTGAAGGGATTATCACTCTCAGAAGTCCAATTGCATGAAGCCTGTGCTTAGCTGTCATGTCAGATCAATGAAAAATGTTCTTTCTTATGTTCTCATGGAAGATGTTAGTTTTACTGCGTGACTATCTAAGCAGAAAGTGTCGTATCTCCATATGTTAACAAACATATTAGTACAAATCCTAGTGTTAAATGTCATTGTGTGTTGTCCTCCTCCTGACAAGGAAGAGTCAAACTGCATTTGCTTTTTAGGTAATTATCCTAAATGGATCCTTGCAGGCCATAGCCTTATGCTTCTTATCCCCAGTGGCTGTTGTTAATAGCTAGTTTGTTGTGGGAAAGGTATTTGGAGTTGGAAGTCTTTCCACAGTCAGGATGATGGAAATGCCCTTCGGTAAAACCACACTGGCTGTTCCAAATCACCTTCTCTTTCGTGCACTTGAAAGTGGCTTCCAGCAGCATATACTCTGTCATTTTTCCAGGAACTAAGATGAGGCTGGCTGGCCGTAGTTTTCTGGATTCTCCTTCTTGAAGGTGGGCATGGCCTTTGGCAGTGCTCAGGAACCACCATCGAGCACCAGCATCTTGTAAAAATGGTAGAGTGTGACCTCACAGTGACATCACAAGCTCTCTCAGCCCATCCAGTCCTGTGGACTTGTGCTGTGTTTATCCCGTTTGCTGTGATATGTCCCTGACCCACCTTTCCTCTATGGTGGACATTCCTTCACTTCCGCAGGCTTGCTGCTAGACACCAAGCCTTGTGAGGTGTGACAGCAAACCTTGCCAGTAGAGACTGAGGGAAATCAGCTGTTGAGTTGCTCAGTCTTTTCTGTGTCCTTTGACACTTAAGTTGCATCTTATTCAGCAGTAAACCCATGTTTTCTTTAGTCTTCCTTTTGCCAGTTAGCCCTTCTCATTGAGCTGAAATCTCACAGATTTCAACTCCATTGCCTTTCATTGTCTCTGCGTGTCCTCAGGCTGTATTTCTGTACTTCTACATAGCCAGGCCATGCAGCTGCCTTCCCTCCTCTTCCTTTTTGTACTGGAGCTCCATCAAGAGTTCCTGGTGCAGCCAGGTGGGCTTTCTGCCGTGCCTGTTTGACTACTGCACGTGGAATGGGCTGTTCCCCATCTTTTCACAGAATGGTCAGGGTTGGGAGGGACTGCTGGAGATCGTCTAGTCCAAACCCCTGCCAAGGCA
>NW_010246865.1:0-4030 GCF_000690775.1 Eurypyga helias
CAGTTGAACGTCAAGGGTTGAAAACAAACTACAATTGAGTTGTGCTAAAAACTAGCTAGGAACAGAACCAGGAACTAGCTTCGTGGAATAGATCATACCAAGTCTATCAGTTTACCACTGTTAGTGTTCATAACAGAGCATAACATATTAAATGTTGTTTCCTTCCTTTTCTCAACCAGAAAACTGCCTTGTCTGGTAGTGAAACAGAAGGTGAAGATAGTGTGTACAGGTGTAGGTGAAAAGCTTTGATGTGATTTGTAATTGTAAAGAAGGAAGAGGTATGTAATGGTAAATGTGCTGTAAATGGTAATTTTGAGAAGAAAAGAGAATATTGGAATTCGTTTGTTATTTTGTAGTTAGCCTACCTGCTTGATTGTGACAGAGGAATAGCCTGAGACTCAGATGAATTCAAAAAGGACAGCAAATCAGGCTGCACATATTAACAAAGTCTCTCTGGTAGAAACAAATCCCAGAGACAAGTACTACTTGGAGAATTCTCACCGTTTAACAAGACAAAAAGATAATTAAGAAGGGTTTCAAACTGAAATAAGATGACAAGTGAAACAGTGGTCGTGCAGTGAGAAATTAAAGCCCTATGAGAGAAGTGTGCCCAAAGTTCACATTTTAATGAGAATTTTTCTGACGCTTGGGAAGACGTTCCCCACAGAAGGGCTCTGATCAAACAAGACTCGAAGACTCGGATGGGTCCTGTCCTGAAGGAACAGTACACGGATATCAGATTAGGCTGCTAATTCAGAAGGGCTCTTGAATTATCTCAATATACATAAAGTGCTTGCAAAGTCTTTCTGATTTAGGCAAGAGGCCCTTATTTAGGGTAATATACCTAATGAATGATGCAATAAACACATTGATGTCAAATATAAATTCTTCATAAACACAGATTAATAGTTACCTTGTTTTCTTAAGGAAGATCTCATTTAGCCTGTTTATGCCTATGTAAATCTGTGTGGAAAGTCTTTAAAAAACAAAACATGATAGGAATTCCTTTCTGTTATGTGGTTTGGGTATGTCTGAGTTCTGATATGCTTGCTGAGTTAAAGATACACCCACGCTGATGTTCCCGAGTTTGCTTCTGACATGTATTTTTAATGTTGTTTTAGCTAGTTATTTAAGAGGTCTAATGGATGACGGAGTTGGCATTCCTTACTATTTTGAAATAATTATTTTTATTTTAATAACAGCTTTCCTCTATGACTGCAACATACAGTCTGAAAACCACTGTGGTTTAGAATCTGAAAACAGACTTAGACACATTGTCCCTGTTTTATTGAACTTATTTATGCCATTCAAATGTGCTTTTCTTTTTACACAGCATTTCACTAAGATGTGTGGATTTTGAACTTCATGACAATCTAGATGTTCTGGTGATCTTGCCTTTGTGGCAAACATTTAATGCGGGGCGGTGGGGGAAGTTTCTTCCAAAAATGTGGCAGGAGTTCAAAGATGGATAGTTCTGTGGAGGAAAGATATTTTGGGATAAATTAATTTTGTGGTAGCTCAAAATAAACTATGGAGTAATTTGTAGAAGAAGGAGACAACTGTTCATGCAGGTCCATGTGAAACAACAGTAAGAGCAGCAAAACCTGTATGTCTGAACTCACTGAATTTTAGCACAAAAAACAGTCACCAAAGATTTGACCTGAAGTCTGCTAATTCAGTTAAAAGATTCCTGATAATTAAAATCTGTACCAGATGGTGGATACTGAGGAAAGGTGAAGGCAGCAAATGTAACTGGAGGCCAGATTTGTGGTCCCAAATGCTGAAACTGAGGATTGATCCAGCCTGTTTGCTGACACAGGTTAGATGAATCTAACAGCATGTTATATGCACAGCTGCCTGTAACCACAACAGCTGCGGAAGACATGTATTTTGGGGGAATTCTTTGGCTTAGGAATTCTTTTATAGGGCAGAGAAACAAGAGTCAAAATTGAAGTAATAAAGGTTACATTGGGGAAGTGATGCACTTTAAGTTAGAAGTAAGATTTAACTTCAGGTTCAGTTAGACTCACTTCTCAGTTTAAACTAAAACTCTTTCTCCAGCCTCTTGGATAACTGCGTATCCATAAGATAGACTAAATATGAAAACTGTGTCTTTCTCTATCATCTAAGTACTAACTTATTTAAGTCTAAAAATGTAGAATCAGCAGTATTCTGTTTTATGACCCTCTTCCGTCAACCTTTATTTCACCCAAATCCCTAAGCTGTGTCGTTTCCTATGATGAGGTAATAGGGAGAGACTCGGGTGAAATTTGGGCCCAGTGGGTCTGAGCCTGAGACAAAACAAGGGAATTGTGATCCCAAAGTATAGCTCGCACAGTGTTAGTGCCACAGCTGAACATCCTGAAGTGTTTACAATGTTTAAGAGGCAAGGGGAAAAAAAGAGGTCTGCAGTGGAAAATAGTTTGTGCAGACTGTCACAGCACCTGGTCATTTAGGTGTGTCCTCATCTGGGTGGCCGTTTTGTCCCCACAAGGCTTATAAATGCAACAATAGGCCTTGGATCTACTATTACTTTATAACGTGGCTTCCCACTCAGAAGGTGTGAGTCTTGAAGAAGCACGTAATGAAAAAACTATTGAATATATGTACAATCCGGTCAAAACTCTCCCATGAGAATACTGTCTAATGTCTTAAGCATGGTCAGTGGACTAGAACGCATTTGGTCTGGAACAAAAACAAGCCGAGACTGTGTTTATCTCCATTCTGTGTATTTAGAACAAGTGTATTATGAATGATTTCCTTGTGTATTTTTTTCTGTCTGGTTCTGTTCATTTTAGTAACTGTGGCACGAGAGTGCCACAGGTAATTTCAGAGTGGTGTGTGCTGTCTATGAGGGAGATGGGTTGATGATTTTGGTTTGGGTGAGGCAGAAAAGGCACTGTATTTGTTGGCAAATAAGCAATGTTTATGCATCTATCTGTCACCCATACAGACCTGGAAAAAATGACAATATATGACTAGCTAAAGAGCATATAATATTCAGTGATTCTGTACTAGAATAGTTCACAATTGTCACAGTCTTCCAGTTTTATTTCTTTATATGTGACTGAAGATTATTTATTTTTTTCTAATTAACAAATCTGCCCTCAACTTCAAGCAGTTGCCAGGGCTTCTGGGGAAGCCTTGTAACATGTTCGGGAGCTTTTACTACTTCACTGGGCATAAGGAACTGGTAATTTGCCTGACATTAAAATAGTCCATCTCCACTTGTGTTATCTAACATGCATTCCTTGGGCAAGGAAAGCAATGTATGGGAAGAAAAAAGGGTATGAGTAAATGTTATAGCTTTACATTTTAATGTACTACTTCCAGTGCACTCATGATCATGCAATACAGAGCCGAGAAACAGGGAAATCCAGTTTAGTGAGCTGCTGTCTAATCAAGGACAAACTCCCTTCCTGTGCTTCACTCTTCATGAAGGGACAAATTATCCTTTGAAAACTTCATGTCAGAAAAAGAATGATTTCACTTTAAATGTTAAACAATAGAATTGACTCTTCTGGTCCCTTTCTTCTCCTTTACACAGGTGAACAAAAAGGAAGATATTGGCCTGAGTTGATGCATAATACCAGAGTAGTGTAGAAAAAGACTTGCAGGAGGCCAAGTGGGCTGAGCTGAATGTATCCTCATATATTTTTTAAATTTATTTCTTTTCTGAATAAGTTTTTCCTCCTCTGATTAGGGAGTTCCCAACAGAGCTGCTGCTTTCCACTGCACTTTTAGACATGTGTGTATCTGCCATTTTCTTCTCTGTGAAATAATGTGCAGGAGAAAAAAGGATCCTTGCTTTTCTTTAACTCTGGCTGTGCTATTAGTATGCTATGTGCAATGTTTGCAGACTGCAGCGTAAATGTGGAGGCGGCAACCGCCTCAAGTGGCTCTGGAGCCACCACTGTGTCATGTGCTGGCCATGTGGTGTAACAGAAACATCATCCTTAGCCCTTCTCTCAATGTGTTGCAGAGGCTCCTTCAGCAGAGTGATGAGGAAAGAATAGGGAAAGCGTAAGGG
>NW_010246865.1:4061-22981 GCF_000690775.1 Eurypyga helias
AATTCTTTTTAAAAATTATCTTTCTCTCAAGCTTTTTATCTGAGGACCATTCATTGTATTCCAGGTCATGAGAAACGAGAGTCATATACTTTTTCCTGTGTCTGGTGCAACATCAGGGATGGCTATAAAAGACAAAACCTCTCCAGAATGGTTGTTCATGCTTACTGAGAAGATTCAGTACTTAAAGTGGAGGACCCAAATTGCAGGAAAAACCTGCAAGGCCCTTCAGTCACAGCTCTTGAAACCTGTTTTGCATCTTATCAGCTTGCCCTATATTATGATGAAGAAGTAAATGGTAGAGTTTTTTGGTAATGCATAATTTCCTCATATCCTTTCCTGATCTTTTTTGAAATGAAATGACAAAAAACCATAAGTGGCTTGAAAACACAAAGGAAGTAAAAGGAGTAATGATAAGATTGATGCAACTGAAACATATTGGATAATACAGCAGAATCCTTGAAATCATTTCACAGGTGACTTATGAGAAATGCTTTGGATAAGATGATTTAGTCATACGCTTAGGAAATTTTGAATGCTGTCATCTTGTCATTGGGCTCTATGAAACTTACTGTGTAGAATATCAAAGAAAAATAAATTTATTCTGGAGGGTTTTTAAAATCTCCCTTCTGAGAGCCCAGCAAACTATAGCAAAAAAATCTGTATTCCAAACATGCCCAAACAATGGCTTAGCATCCTGAATATTCAATAAATAAGTTGTCTTTTTAATAGTTATCATGTTCAGTATCAATGGCTGACAACTGCTGTCATCCCATTGGATTCTGCTAAATCCTCCTAAACAAGACATCCTTGCAATAAAGCTCCACTTGTAATCATTTTTTTGGCAAGCACATCTTACAATTGTTATTATTTCTAACTGCTCACACTCGTGTACAGCATGAGGCGCCAGTGTTTTCAGCTCCGAACATTAAAGATGTGGTGATAGAGAAGGCGAACCCTTATTAATTCTGAGAGATTTGCTTAATTGGGACACAATGTGAAGATTCTCAACAATAATAACAGATGATGGGGAATAAATAGGCACGGCAGGAGAGAGGCAGTTTCTAGTGTGAATTTCCCTTTGCTTCTGTTTAATTGCATTACATACTGTGGGAAGTATCTGAAGTATGCATTTTCTAGTTAATTTTTCTTGACTGCATGCATCTAGCTACTGCTCCTGGACATTTTAATGTTTGATAATACTCTATTTGCATATGACTACACATCTATAGCTGTCATTAGAACCAATTTACACACATGATTTGCTTCTTGAAGTGTCAACGTCTGAATTTTATCTAGAGACAGGAATAGGGTCAGGAAAGTTTAATTGATTGTATAATGCAATTGAAAAGGCTGGCAGGGATCTAGGGCAATTTTGGGACATCTGTCTTTGAGTCATCAAAAATAAAGCACATAACAGCTGTGATAACAGCAGGATTATGATTAGATATACAGCATTCACCATCAGACTGAACAAGGACTGGAAAACAAAAAGAGGTAAATAAGTTGGTTTTGATAACATTGCAAGAATTTGTAATAGCTCTTTTTTTTAACCTTTTACAAGTTTATATGTAAATACAAAATTGAACAGAAACATAAATAAATTCTGTGTTTGTTTGGGTTTTTTTTCCTAGCAAAAACTTATATGTATTCCTCAAAAATAGAATGTGTTGCCCAAAAGCACAGTTGTATAGCTAAATGTTGCATCCCGCTTACTAGATTGTCTGTTAGGTGAGCAATTCCTGCTTCGAAACTGCAGCTACCAGGTCCTGTCCCTGATTCCTGCTTAAAGGATCCATGAAACGTTTGTGACTCATTCCCTTCATACCATGGAATCAGCTTTATCTGTATATCTGTTTTGTCTTTGTTTACCTGATACGCATGAAAGTACAGATAAAAAAGTTCCTTTGGAAATGGATATAGTGAGGTGTACTGTGCTCTTTCAAACATGAAAACTTTTGAGGTTTTTGTTTTTAAACATGCTTTTTATATACAGGTATAGTTGACCTTTTTTTATTTTATCTGCTTCAGGTTTTGCCCTGCATGGCACTTACGCTTCAGTTATTTTCTATGTGAATGTCACCTAACTTGAGACTGACACTGTATTTTATGAATAAATGACTGCTTAAATCATACGACACGCACCTAAGAAGTACTTCAGTGAGTCGTCCTAAAATTAAGTCAGTTTTTTGTAATCTGAAATCGTTTCTTAGTTGCAGAACTGATTATAAAACATGAGGAAGTGTTAACCATTCATATGATGAATTAGATATACAGCATTATATGCTGATGAATTAGATATACAGCATTATATATTATACAGCAGATTTGAATTAGTAATTTACCCCACCTGGAGTGCTGCGTCCAGCTGTGGAGCCCTCAATATCAGAAGGATATTGACCACTGGGAGCGAGTCCAGAGGAGGCCACGAAGATGCTCAGAGGGCTGGAGCACCTCTCCTATGACGAAAGGCTGCGAGAACTGGACTTGTTCAGCCTGGAGAAGAGGAGGCTCCGAGGAGACCTCATTGCAGCTTTCCAGTATCTGAAGGGGCTACAAGGGGCTGGGAGAGGACTTTTTACAAGGGCCTGTAGTGATAGGACAAGGGGTAATGGGTATAAATTGAAATCAGGGAGGTTTAGATTAGATATCAGGAAGAAATTCTTCACAGAGAGGGTGGTGAGGCACTGGGACAGGTTGCCCAGAGATGTTGTGGATGCCCCATCCCTGGATGTCTTCAAGGCCAGGCTGGATGTGGCTTTGAGCAACCTGGTCTAGTGGAAGGTGTCCCTGCCCATGGCAGGGTGGTTGGAACTGGATGATCTTTAAGGTCCCTTCCAACCCAAACCATTCTATGATTCTATGATTCTATGATAGTTTATATAATTTCTAGTTTGTAATTTGATGAAAGCTGAAGATGTAAAAGATGTCTAGGTATGCAAACTTATTTTATATTATATGCATCCGTAACTTTTGGAAGAAATTCAGTTAAACTTGGTTGCATGACTTTACAATTAAAACTGAACATATATTTTATATTCTGTAGTCACCATATTAAATAAGAATGAATCTGAAGAACAATGCATAGCTTCGGCATTCATTTATGATTTCTACTTCAACTTTAATTCATGAAAGTTGGATACATAAGCAATGGCACTTTCAGAATTAAAGCACTGGTTTGTTCTTCTATCAATGTGAAAAGTCATTATGCTACAGCAACATAGGAAAAACTATCGAGTGCTTGCAAAAATATGCAGCCCAGAGCTGCTTTCTTGTCCACAGAAGATTGTTTGGTTAACAAATTTGTTCTGGGATCAGACTAGAAGACTGTCATCAGAGGAACTGTTAAGATGTTCTGTGGCTGTCTAACTCCACACTGAGTTATTGGCTTTGCAAGAACATTTTTGTTTCTGTGATTTCTCAGCAACTGCCCCATGTGGTATAAGGCAACTTGGAGCCTTGGAATCTGTCACTTACTTATTTCAGATACCCAATTCTCTGCTTCATTTAGAAGTATGTTTTGGCACAGCAAAGCACCAACTGCGGAGAAGTATGTGTTTGATGCCAACTAGTTTTTTCCACCCCTACGTGTCAGCACACTAACAATCATGTCACAACCAGTGTTTAGCAGATGCACTATTGGTTTAATTCCTGCAGGCTCTGTAGAGTTTTCTCTCTGATCCTTCATATGAATGTAACATCCTCATTTACTGCAGCAAGCACATGAAAAATTTCTGCAAGGCAACAATATACACTGCTTTACTGATAGCTAATAAAAGTAATTATCTAATCAGTGGCCTCCAAAAGATACTGAGGGTAGCATACCTCAAACAATAATTAAGGATGGGTGTCACACAATAATATGGCAAAGCACTTTGAGAGCCGCTGTTGGTTAGTTTTGATTGCAGTAATTAAAATCTGTAGGATTTTGAGTCATATGCCAGTCAGCAGTTGTTTTCTAGTTCAATTTCTCACCTACCTGAGGGTGGCTTAGTGCTGCTCTGATCCTGAACTATGGCAAAAATGAGTGGTTCATTAGTCTTCATGAAGTGAAAATGAAACTGCATGTTGGATGTATTAAACATGTGGGAAGTAAAGTATGCTTTACTTTTTTTTTTTTGTTTTCCCCTCCCTACAGAGTGGATATAGTGCCGGGTGATGTTAACATCAGCAATTTGCCTCCATCACATGTGAATGCTGCACAAGTTTCTTGCCATTAATGATGAGGAATAATAGTTTAGGGAAAATGTGATAGAGAAAAATGAATTCTTCTAACTTAGCTTAGCTAAGTTTGACTTCTTCAAGGTGAACTAAAATATCATTATAAACACTCAATAGGAGCATCCACATAAGCAGTATTACTGTAAGCACAACAAATGTGCTTTTATTGAAGTCAAAATGGCAGCAAACTTGCCAGGGATTCATCCAGTTTGAAAAACCTAACTCAAGGTCTTAGATGTAGCAGAATTTTGCTCACCAGCTCTTCATATCTTTCTTATGTGATAGGGCTTTGGTGCTGCTAAAGCCAAGGATGTTCTGGAATATGAGATGTGGACAACTGCTGACCTAGCAGATGTTGCTAGGCCTGCTGTAAGCGTGCAGTTGGCATGTCATGATATTAGTACAGAGAAGGAGGTTTTTGGGGTTTTTGTTTTGAAGATTAAGCTGAAATAATTCTTTAGTAAATGGAAACAATGCGGGAAATCAACTCACAGTGTGTACATCTGGGTGCAAAACAACTCAGACAGAAGGGAGAGAGGTGAGGGGTGCATGGTATTTGAGGAAAGTAAGAATATTCTGAAGGAAACAGGGCTTCACTGGCAGTGCCTCAGCAAGGAGAAAGATGTTTCAAGAAGAAAAATTCTTGCAGTTCTGGAGGGATTTAATCCCGAGTAAGGAACTGCAATTAAAGCTTTTTTCCCTGGTCTGTATTTCAGGATCCTATGTCATCTGGGATCACCTAATAATATGGAACTTTATTTTAAAGCTGATTTCCAAACTGTTCCCTCTTGCAGCGTGGCTCCGTGGGAACTTAGTACTAATGGCTATTCCCAGGACGCAGCAATGGTGAGGGTACTGCTGAGCACAGGGTGTCACAAGAGGGCTTATTGCAGTGGGCATATTCATTAGCTCTGGTTTACTCTGCTCTTCCTTCCTCCCTTTCTGCAATGAGGACAATTAGGGTACAATTATGTACATGCAGGGCATAGTAATCAATACTACTACTGGATACTGTTGGGGGTAAAATTCCAGGCGCTTTCTGGTAGTTTTTTCAAAACTGAAGCCTTTACTTGTTGTAAGGGCCTCATGTATGATATGGTAAGAGGAAATAATTCTTTACTCTTCTAAGCTGACATTATTGTCTTTAGATAGAGTGGAACTTCATGAAGAAATGCCTTCACTTCTTCGTAACGCATTTGAAAGTTAGTTGTCTTCAACTTACCAAGCACACGTAAGTGGCAGATAATAAAATTATTTTGAATTTATTGCATAAGACTTGGGCAAGGCTTGTGTAATTCCTAAATATGATTGACAACTCCGTTCAAAACACAGCGGTTTTGATTCAAATCAAGACTCATAAAAGACGGCCATGTTCTTGGCACAGGGATAAGACAATAGAATGAATAATTATTTTGCTTGTGATACCTCTGGGCACGAGGCAGTTGCAATCTTCTTTTCCCTCAAGAGACCAAGGCAAACACATAAGGTAATACTGCTGCAACTGAGAGAATCTTATTGTTCAGCTGGCTGGAAGCATAGGGGGAGGGGTGTGTGTGTAATTTTTTTTAAGGTTTTCATCCCTGAGGACACTTAAATCCTTATAGAGAAGCTACTGTATCAAATAGGTGTAGTAGTTTTATATACCTGGATTGCTGTAGGTGAATTATTTGGCTCACACAGCAGGATCGTAAGTCTTAAAATTGTCAGTGTTCACCTGTCCTGTTTTGTTAAACCATGAATGCAAGTGAAGTGTTGGTGTATTGGGGCTCCTGTTGTGCCAGCAGAACTGGGACAGTCAAAGTGGTCTTAGGTCCAAGTTTTTAACAGTTAAAAAACCCAAAACATAACATTACTTCAAAACACAGGAAATGTCGGCTCTTGATCTAAAATGGGTATGATGGTATGGTGGGTTGACCTCAGCTGTCCAAGCACACTCCCACCCTTCCCCTTGCTCTCACTCCCCTTCCTCAACAGGGCAGGAAGAGAGAAGAAGAAGGACAAGCTCTTGGGCTGAGATAAAGGCAGTTTAATGAGTAAAGCAAAGGCTGCATATAGAAGCAAAGCAAAAAGAGGAAATCTATTCTCTACTTCCCGCCAGCAGACAGATGTCCAGCCACTTCCTGGGAAGCCGGGCCCCAGTATGTGTAACAGTTGCTTTGGAAGACATGTGCCTTAACCACAAATGTCCTTCCCTCTCCTTTCCCTCAGCTTTTTATTGCTGAGGATGATGTTACATGGTAAGGAATATCCCTTTGGTCAGTCTGGGTCGGCTGTCCCTCCTGCGTCCCCTCCCAGCCTCTTGCCCCACCACCCTACTGACCTGTGGGGAGCCGGGGTGAGGTTGGAGCAAAGCCTTGCTGCTGTGTGAGCACAGCACAGTGTTAGCCACAGCACTGGTGCATCATCAATGCCATTTTAGCCACGAATACAAAACACAGCGCTACACGGACTGCTAGAAGGAAAGTTAACTCCACCCCAGCCAGAGCCAGTAGACATGCTAGTGAAAGAAAAAGGCAGAATCTGAAAAATCCTGCTAACCAGATTTAATTTTCTCTTCCCTTCTTTACACCCACTGCAATGTTATTGATTACCTGTAAACTCACGTATGATAATGTTCTCCTCTGGGTCCTGAGCATAGTGTGGGTCTAGAGGTGAAGAGGGCTTGTCAGGAAGCTCGCTGTGCTTTGCTGTTCATGCTGGCAGGGCTACTTGGATGTGCCGCAAGCATATGCCGGGGCAATTCTGAAGATATGCTAAGCTGTGCTTGTGAGCTGACCCTGGTCAACAGTGATGCCAGCAAATCTTCAAAGTGACTTTTCCTAGATGTGTCGGGCTGTTCTGCCTCAAAGCCAAAACATAGGAACTCTGCTGGGAGTTTAACTGGGAATATAGCGTGGGTGATTATGTACTTGTGTGCATGATTTTCTCATGAACACGCACAAGGCACATGTACCAGTCTTGCAAAGTTGATGGGAGCTAGTAAATACTGACACAAAGAAAAACAGGTCATGGTGCTGTCTGGCTTGATTAGAAATCCATCCATGGACTTTGTTTGTAAGTTGTGCTGGAATGTAGACATATACTGTGAATTTGGTCACTTTTAGGTCTGAATCTTTCACGATCCAGACTCATGGGGGTTATGTGCTCTGCCTTTTCTGTTGAGCTAGAAAATGCAAGGTTTCTGAAAGGAAAAAAAACGTTTTGGTAGGAGTTTCTCCAGTCATGACAGCACTGATGCCTAAGAGCTTCCCTGTATTTTGAGAAGATTAAAGCATTTACTGATTAGTGCAACACTTCGCAAATTGCATTAAACTGGTGATGAAGGACTCTTGGAGAGTCTGATCCAACAGCCACTAGAATTGATGCAAAGACAAGCATTAGCAAATGCCACTTAAAAGTCCTTTAGCAGAGGAACAGCTCACTAAAACCAGTGTCTTTTCCACAAGTCAAATACTCTGAAACAGGATAATTTTTTCTGCTTTTACATAACTTGTTGTGTGCACGAGATTTGGCAGAGAACACCCAGCAACAAGCTGCTGTCTTTAGCCTCTGGGTAAAGACAAATGTGTTCCTTCTCACTCTCTGAGGACCAGAGATAAGATAGTATTCTGGATGATAAGGTGGAATTGATTTTTCATATAGAGTGGGAAGAAGAAAATACCAGAATGGGAATTACAATTTGAATTCCGTTTTCTTCAAGTGTCACTTTGAAAGGGGGGTACTTCTAAGCAAGTCACATGATCTAATATCTGGGAGGACTTAAGCTGCACACTGCAGAGGATGCTCTGTTGGCTCTTACATGTAAGCTGTGCTAACAGTCTTTCCAGGCAAGGCAGCTCAGGTATCTGAAGGACAGTGGAGTGGGAAGAGCATCTCCAATACTGTGTATACTAGGGCTGGTATAACAGCAGAAGAGTCTCGGGAGAGAGAGACCCTTAAATACAGTGTGTTTCCCAGCTGGAGTGCCAAATGTCCCTTCATTACCAGGCTCTTGACAGCCTGGAGATGAGGGGCAGGATGCACTTGGCTTTGAAAAAAAAAAAAAATAAAATGGCAGCTAAGCCACCTCTTCTCCCTTAGTACTGTAGCTCTTACATGCTCTCAGACTATATAGACTTATGCTCTGCTTGAAATCTTGATCTTGTTTTACAATATTTGTTTCCTGAAACACTGCTTAGGCATTTAGTATTTGACAACAGAAGAGTTATTTTAAAACTCCAAATTGTACAGTGTCAGGTTTTCACTCATAAAAATTCAGTCCAAGTCTTTGGGAAAAAAAAAAAAGGACTGAAGATATGTAAAATGTTCTGTTTGAAAATGGGAGGGCAGAAGAGCAATTAAAAATGTAAGAATAGAAGCTAATTATGAGCAATTCAGGCAGCGCTTTGTTTAGAAAATGTATCAGTATAAAATGGATAGGTGAATAGATTAGCACTGATTGCAGTTTTTACATATAATAGTCTCTTTTTCATGAGTAATCATTAGCAATTATAATGTAGGCTTTAAATCAGCCTGGGATGGGACTGCACTGTAATATGAATACTAAATAATTGTACTTTCCCAGGCAGAAGTAGAAAATAACTTCGTGATTTGGTGATAAAATGCATAGTGCAAGTATTTCCTTGGACTGTTTGTCACTCGCTCTCTGTGTTTCAGCTCTGGGTTCAATAATGTCAGCACTGAATGCCAAGGTTCATCACACAGATGATTGTTACCTTGTGCTAGCTGGGAGTGGAATTTGCAATTATGCTTTTAAAGAAGTATGACTTCACGTAGTAATTACTGATATTATTAATTGCTAAGGGAAGAAAAAAATGATCCAGGAGATAAAGTGGCTAAAAGTAATGGTGTAACACACTGAATGGCTGCAACAGTGCAAAGGTGTTTGGAGGCTGTGCCTGCTAACACGTGGGATACCGCTTCCTTGGTTGCTGGTTGAGATTTGTAGGGGTGCTAAGGGGCAATAAAAATATATCCAAGCTTGCATCTGCATTTCTGTTCAAGATCGTGACCCTGTTATTTTAGGTTCTTAATCCTTCCCTGAAAAGTCTACGTTTCTAAAGCATACACAGGCCTGGCCATGAATGAATGAAAATGTCCAAGTAACAGCAGCAAAGTGATCTGTGAGAATTACAGGCAGAGATTCAGTTTCTGGTTTCCTTTAATTTGTTAATAATGTTTTTTATGGAAATAGGCTTGTGCTTTCTGTCTGCCCAACTGCCAGTCCCTTGTTCCACATCTTATTTCACTTACTGGCTCATTTTAACCAAACTAGAGAGATGTGCAGCAGACTTCAAGATGATAAGTATCTATAAGCTTTGTGTAAATTGGTGGCAAAGTACGGGAGAAACTAGAAGAGTCTGCATCTTTAGTCTCTTAGTAGAGTAGGAGAGTAAAGGCAGTGGAAGAGGAGGGAGAATTGAGCAGGAAATTGTGGAAATAGATATCAAAATCCTGAAAAAGAGAAAGTTTTGAAGTGCAATGACTGACATCCAGGCTTAAAAAAAGCTTTTGAATAGGAAAGCAGAAGTCTCGATTCGATACTCCCCTAATGTCATGTTGATGCTCATTTTTACCCCTTGATTGGGGTCACATTTCTGCTTCCAAGTAAGAACCAGTTTTATTCCGGAGTTTTTAAAAATGTGCCTTGGATACAGGAAACTGTACAGCTTTCCTGTATGCCCAAACAGGAGCTGGGCATAATTGGGTAGAAAATTTACATATAAGCTGATATTCAGATATCTTCTAACTGCACAGACTTCGCAGAGGTGTAGAGGTTTCAGTGTCTCGAGAAACTAAAATGCTCTAAATACGATGGCCAGCCAGGTGCAGGTTCAGCGTTTCCCGGTGCGGCCGTCCCCCCCTGCGCTGCCTGGCGCAGCACGCTTGGTCACAGTGTCGTCCCCCTGCCTCCTCACGCTGTATCTGCATCTGTTCTTGCTGGCAGCATCGTAAATGCTAGCGAACAAAGACAAGCTGCTGCATCACCCTGATGGTTTGTGGAAGGGTTTGTCTCATCGATGAAATCAAGATGGAATTTTGAGCTTGTCCTTTCTGTATGGGGCAGGGCTTACAGGGTGTCAGCTACCAAACTACAAGCACACCCATTTTACATGTTTAGGCCTACATATTTAGGTCATAGGAAGCATGTATGTATTTTACAGAAACATAACCTGGTGGTTTTGCTTCTACTTTCAAATTGCATTAGGAAAAAAATTGAAGTTATAGCTTAAATATCCATTGAAACCAATGCTAGCCACCAAAAAAAGGGAATATTTGGAAGAGGGGAGGAAGGAGGAATAAAAGCACCAAGGCAAAACTCGAGGTTCTCATGCATGTGTGTGCAGGAGAAAAAGGTGGTTATTATTGTAAGGCATGCAATCAGGTATGTAAGTGTGTGTACATCTCCCTCCCGTTTTTGAAAGGGGATGTAGTCAATCACTGCCTCTGAGTTTTGATTTTTGTAGGTCTCTGTTGTCCCTTTCCTCCCTGGGGAAGACTAACCTCCAGAAATATGGGAGAGGGAGACTGTACACTGCAGAAATCTGCATTTTAATATGTTGGCTCTGCCCTGAGGAAATGCCCTGCAGGTATAAAAGCACTGCACACGTTATACTTGGCCTGTCCAAAATGAATACTTCTCCTCCTAACAAGGTCTCCTTTCACATGAGTCCTACAGGTTTCTATAAATAACTCCATTTTTAATAGCCCATCCAACACACTCAAAAAATGTTTTGGGAAATGTGGAATTAATTGCCTTCCTTCTTCCTATTTAGAGATTTCTAGGACTCTCTTTTTCCCAGATCCCTGTTAGAGGGACATGCTGTCTTTCCTTACCCTGTAAGGGCTGACTTATGCAACATTTTTGCATCATTTTGGCTCTTAGATCTGTGTTAATATTTGACTGCAAAAAAAAGTAATCTTATTGATTGACCTAAAACTTAAAAAAAATCACAAACTGTTAAACTTGAAACAAGCTGCATCTGAAGGGAAATGGGTTATTCCAATATTCATTAGTTCTTTTCATAGTTAAAAGTAACAGTTTTATTTTAGTGATGCCTGAAATCTTGTATTAGAAAGTATTGAAGTAGAGCAATTCATCCCCCCCAGCACTGAATATTCTTTTTAACTGCAGTGATTCAGAAGGTTGTGACCTATTCTGGTGCAGTCAAATCTACCAACTGCAATGAAGAAGTGTTGGAGAAGCCTTTTGTGCTGCTCTGGTAGCAGTGGCAGCTAAACTGCTGCAGCTGGAAACGCCCAAACATCCCGCATGGATCAGCCCTTAAGGAAAGCCGTACGGAGGGTAGCCCCGGCTGCTGGCACCTCTGGAGTTTCTGTGCATCCAGTTGTGCATCCATCCGTGGTCACCTTTCCGAGCCCCCTGTCCCCATGGAACATGCTTTGGGAGCAGGTTTCCTGCTCTTTGTACCTGCCTGCTAGGTGCTAGGAGACATGCTCAGGCCTTTGGGAAGCAGATCCAGCTACCCCCACTTCGGTCTAAGAGCCGCTCACGCTTCAGCTACCCCACAGCCACCAGTGACAGGGCTGGGGGAGTAAGGGGGAACCGGGCAGATTCTGCCTGCTTGCAGAAAGCCACAATGGCTCTATAGTTACATCTTTTACTTCTTAATAAATGAATGGAGTCACTTTGGGATGGGGCAGTCTAATCCTAGCAAATTCCCAGTCTTCCCCTTTTCTATTGGCTTTAAAGGAATTTGTGTCTAGTCTTAATTATTATTTTTTTTTTAGCACTTGAAACCGTGATGCTTTATGAAGTGAAAGTGATACAGAGTGAAGTGAGACTAAGGAAAAAAGGAGTTTTACCCCCCTGCCCCCCCTTCCCACTAGGCTGCCTGCAGTGAACAGCCCCGCTCCCCAGCCCAAGCCTGTGAGCGGGAGCAGCCGCAGGAAGACATTCGGATATGAAAGGAACGATTCGTCAGGTGCGGAAGGAGAGGTTAAAATGTCTGTTTGCCCCCAGTCAGATAACAGTGTATATGGTACGGATAAACAGACGCACAGCTGTCCTTCATCTTTCACGCTTCTGTTTATATTCAGAAATAAATGTGTTTCCTCAAATGTAAAGTTACTGTACTCATTTAAACAAACATTATGTCTGTATGGGAAACCTCAGCCTTTATCTGGTCCATAAAGGTGATAGAGATTTTATTTTCTTGTACCATAGGGGAGCTTCTGGAAGAATAATATGCCAACCCTCCTTTAAGTTGTTGCACTGTCCCTTGAATAACCTCGTGGAAGGCTGAAACAAATGGAAATTCCTGTGTGAGCAAATAGCAATATGCAGCAAAATGGGGATTAAGCAGAATTCATGTCATTTCCTCAGTAATAGATTGCCATTAAGGAATGTGAGCAACAAGGCAAATGCTCTGCCTGTGCTGAATCAAGGAGGTTGTGCCTGCCCTGACCCTCCTATGTTTTTTTCACCAGGGGATTGAGATTTAATTTCCATATATGATCGAGGGTTTTGACGGCTGGAATTTCTGTGGTGCTGGAGTTAAGTACCTCTGAGAGCACTGTCGGTTGCCCTCCTGTGTATGTGCTGCCCGTGCTTGCAGACAGGGTGGGTTGTTTTGTACTTGAATTCTGCTCACCTCCACATCTGGCTTGCCTGTGGTGAGCTGATAAGATATCAGCATATCTAAACGAGGAGCACGTGAATGATCTCTTCTCGCTCTATTCTTCCCCTCCTGTGATTTGTAAGTGTTAAAGCACTCATCTGTTCTGGCAGTTAATGTATGCAGCCTCTCAATAGCTAATATCCTGTCATAGGCAGTGCAAACCAGCTTAATCTGGTTCACTGCTTTAGCAAGTAGTTGAGAAAATATAGGTGAAATGAAGAACTCGGTTACTAGCTGGGAGACTAGTGTCTGCCCTGCCGCAGAGTGCTACAGAAATATTACATGGAAGATTGTGCCTGTAACAGAAAGATCTACACTTTGTAGCTCACAACAGATTGGCTGTAGCACTTTATCACTCTGCAGCTCTGAAGTCTATTACTTTGCAATATGAACACTTATGTTTGAGGACTTAAAATGCAGATGCAAAAAAATCTGCAATGAATTGTAACTTGGCAGAGATGACCAAAAACAGGGAGAAAAATTGATTTCTATGCCTGCAGAATCCATCATCCTAGACTTTTGGAATTCATTTGCTTTGGTAATAAAAAATAAATAAATTAGTCATTTGGGCTCCAAATGCTCTGCTGCCCTGATGTGCTGGGGAAGGAGTTAATAAAAGCAATCCCAAACCCAGGGTCTCCCAGAACTGAGCAAAATGTTTTGCACCTATGGAAAATCTGGCAGAACTAACCTTTGCCATTTTACTGCCAGCTTTGCCTTTTCCTCTGCTTTCCCCCTAATGTTTTCTCAACTTTCCCTCCCCCCTTACCCTGTGCTTTAACCATACAAATAGTAATAACTGCGTGCAGACCCAGCTGAACCCGCGTTATAAAGTTCAGCATCCCTGCTTTGAACTTGTGTCATCTGCCAGATTTTGTTTTATGATGCACCCTAAATTATGCATTATCTCACGAGAGCGGCAAAAACTGGAAGTGACTTAAGGTAGCGCATGTCTTGGCTCCCCTGGAAAAAACAGTGAGGCTAGAAGAGCTGGTTTGGGAATCTCTGTTAGAACCAGCTCTTGCTGAGCCAGCCAGTCACTTCTTTGGGGAGAAACCTCCAGAGCTACTGTGCTGCAAAGCAAGAGTAAGACTCTTCACCTCTTTTAAGATGGGGTTAGGAGATGTTGGCAAGGCCAGAGGCCCAAGGACAGGGCTGGGCAAGCCCAAACCTGCGGTGACACATCCCCTTCCCTGGGGTTGCCGTGGTGGCAGGGCAAGGAGAGGGCACCGATGCTGCTTCCTGCAGTGCAAGCCTCCCTGTCTGACCTGGTCACGTAGCAGTCAGCCTGGCTGTGTGTCGAGAGCTGTGACAACACAAGAAGGCCTCTGCCGTGGTTGTGGTTGTGTTACTAACTGCATGGTTCTGGAGCTTAGGACGTATGTTTCGTAAATGTTGGGAATATGCTGTAATGGTTGTGGAGTGGTGTGTGTATGTTTGTGTGAGATTTCAGTAACAAGCTTGGTATCACCTACACCAGAATGAAGATCCTATGTGTCTCTGGTACCATACCCCTTCTCTGCCTGAAGAATAGTCTTTATCCGCCCCACTCCACTCCCTACTTGTCTGTTAAGGGAACAAATTGTGGGCAGCGTTTTATCACAAAGTAAGGAGTTCCTCTATCCCAGGTGGGATGTGTCCTCCCGAGGTGTGGAGGTTATGCTTATGCTGACTGTTCTTCTTTTAATGATAAACAAAGGCATGGCTTCTCGATCTGCCTCTGAATGCTGGCTCTCTGGCTTCTTTTTTTTAATTGTAAATAGAGGAGACGTGAATCACTGGCTTTTCTACCGTTCTATCCAAGTTACAACTTGTTACAGTGGGAGCTGGCAGTGACCTCTCTGAAGAGACTTCCTACCACCTCTCATTAGAAGGGATTTTTGCAATATCTGGAGAAGCTCAGCACCTCTGCTTGTGTGCATCTCTAGTCTTCTGATGTCAGCAGAGGAAAGCCCTAAGGCTGTGACAATGCTGGGGTTTTGTTGTCTTAAATTCTGTTCCCTCTTAGCTCAGATGTAAGAGGACGATAATCTTAACTTCCTTTCTGTTGCTGCATTTTGTACAGTAAAAAAGCTGGCATCAGACCTAACTGTAGCTTCAGTGGCAAAAGTTAAAAGCCAGTTTTTGTGGCACTGCCAGAGGGGAATGATGCTGGGGAGGGGGGCTCTCAGGGCCAGTGACAGGACAGGGGCAGATGTATGCTGGACTTACCTCCTGACTCTTCAGAGATGAGCCCTTGGGGAAGTCACTTCAGAGCTTGTGTGCCCTATAGCCATGATCCTAAAGCTTTTGAACGTTAATTATACTCTGTGGCTGCCATCTGAAAAATGATAGCTATTGCTCCTGAGTCTGATCTCAATGAGGCAAGTCCCCTTGGCAGATTCACTTGTTCCTCATACCCATGGAGGCAAGCCGGATGTACTTTGCTGTTTTAAGGAGCCAAATTAGGTCACTTTGCCCCAGTGGTTACTTAATATTTTTTTTTTCTGCCCAGGGTACAGCTTTCTTCTGCTGCCAGTAACTATATTCAGTCTTGCAGACACATGGTAAATATGAGATGGTAGACATTTGTTTGTAATCAGCTACCTTTTGTTGCATGATACCCCAGTGCTCTGAGCAGGCACACAAAAAGGTAGGGTAAAATTACCCAAGTTTCCCTGAATCTGAATCCCTTGGCTTCAAAGAGTGCCATGTCGCCTTGTAAATAACACTCCAGTAACATAACTTCGGGCTTCAAGTTTGCACACTAGGTTCCATTTTGTTCCATTTGCTTTCTACCAAATTAAGGTTTTCACACTGATCTTTTTTTTGCTTCAGGAGTGCTCTGTCAAACTTGCACCCTGTTTTGTATCACCCACTCTATGCTTGGCATTCTTATTGCAGAACAGCTAGCGCATGCTGGGTCTAGTGCTGCTTAGGTAGCAAATATGTGAACTTTATCAGTCAGAGCAGGATCTGCTCATCCCTGGCCTTGCTCTTTACCTTTCGTATAGATTTTATGATGGTGTGATTTCATTGATTATACCGAATTTCATACTGGTTAAAAACCACACCCAACAAACCAACTGGTCTGGCAGTCATCTGGATCCTGTCCTCCAGAAGGGTAATTAGGCTTGTAATATTTTATGAGTTATAAGAATAGTGTAGAAAGGACAAAAATGAAAATATATCAATAATGCATAAATCAATGATAAGTAAAATAAAGTTCCAGCAAGAAAACGAGTCTTGAGCACTGCTTTCAAGAGGGTGATTTCTTTTAAAAAATAATGCCTGCGAAAGCTAGCAGCTATAAAGCACAGCAGAAAGCTCCCAGAGAGCAGTGCTTCTCAGCCTTTGAAATCTGTGCCTCACTTCACTCTGCTGCAAATCCTTTGTGTGCTTGGCCATGCTGCGAGTCACCCGAGCGTACCCAAGGTCCTCGCACCTTTCTTGCGTAAAGGCACACCTCGGAGCTAGGGGAGACGGCTGCTTTCAAGCTGACAGCGAGAAATGCTTTGTTCTCAATACACTGAGAGTAGCCTGATACATATTTCACTTTATCTCTTTATGTTTTGTCACAATATGCAGTTTTAAGAACACTCTATTACCAAAAAGTCACCTTTGTAGCAATGAGAAACGGGGATTATAGACTGCTCCTGGTTTTAGTACCTGTGTAGTGCTGCTGCCAGCTTGGAGTGTGGTGAATGTGAGCTGACTGAGCTGTCAACCCCTATCAAGTATAAATCTTCATGTGATAACTAGGCATGAAGGCTAAACAAGGTGTTACAGGTCATTCTTTGGTCATTTTCTGATATCACAGTTTTTCTCCACTTCACTAGTGTTATTTTAGTGATAACAGAGTTGGTGAGGGGGAAAATGCATGCTAAAGTGGAACTTCTGCTTCACTCTAATTAAAACCTTTGTTTTATTTATTAATTACTCTTCAGTTCGCTGAAATCCTTGTGCTTTCTTGGTTTGCTGATGTAAGACAGACTGCATGAGGACAGAGGGTGAAGTTGGTGATCTGGGCTTGTGTCACCTTTTGTGAGGCTCCTGAGAGACATTGTCATTGCCAGGAACAAACATCAGAATCAAATGGTTGGCACGGAAAAATCTGCCCCTTTTCATCCGCACGTATTTACCTGAAAAGCAAATTCACACCACGGCTTTACTTATCCTTCCTGATTTGTCCCAGTCACTAAACAGTTACAGCAACTCATGTGTGGCTCCTACAGCTCCTTTGGCAAAAACTTGGGGAATGCTTGTGGGCAGGCAGCTACAACCTGTCCCTATTATAGGATTTCTTTTGAATTTGTTTTGAGGAAGTGTTATTAAGGCAGACTGTTCAGAAGGAGATGTAGTGTTTACAGATTATTAGACATTCACTCTGGGTGAGGACTAAGACACATTCCCTTCCCCCTGACTCTTTGCTCTGAATTGTTGTCTCCCAAAGATGAATTCTCAAGTCCTGCCAATGGCAAGTTCCCATGGGGATGTCTGCTGGGCACGTCTTGCTTCCGCTGGCTGCCTGGGTCATGAAAAGCCGTACAGGCTTCTCAGTCACAGGTTAGCCCTGCTGTACTTGGCCATGTATGCAAAACTCTGCAACGAGGAGGCTACTGGCCTCCCACTAATGATGTGCCCGAGGGTAGGTAACGTAAGGAGCTATAAAGGTTCCCAGGGCAAAGAGTGTGAACTGGGAGGTGACCAATGCGCTCAGTGTGCCATGGCTTGGCATCCCTCCCTCTGGATACCGGCGTTGCACCTGGGGATTTAAAATGGTATACACAAGAGAAGGAGGCTTGCAAAGACCCTTTGTTATGGCAAATGGTATTTGGTTTTTTACCACATTGTTCACAATTTGTATTATATTCCTTACAGAGGCAAGTGTCTGGGTGGGTCAGGGGAAGATCCTGGGAGGATTATTCTTCCTCAGGGGAGCAATCAGGCAAGTGCAGTTTTGTCAGAAGCTGGTGGGCAGGGGAAGGAGTGGAAAGGCATATCTGGAGCTAGAAGCCTTGACGATGGTGGTGAGGAGTATGGACAAGCCACGCAGGTTTCAGGGGATATTGCACGCATGTTTTGCTGCAGCACAGTCACTGAGTTAACTGAAAACAGACCTGGAAGTAAGAGCCTGTCTGCGGGGACACAGCAGGCAAGGGGAGATTCTGTAAGAGCCCTTAAAATGCTTCTGCTGTCTTCTGTCTAATGGAATGAGTTTAAAGGAATGGTTGTGCTTTAGATCGAGGGTTGGTTGTTTTGGGGTTTTTTTTAAAATATTAAACTTTAAAGTGCTGTCATCTTTGGGTGTAGTTACTCCTTCTAGGTTCGTTGTCTGTGTTTAAGTAGCCCAGGTTCCATTGCAAGGCTAGACTGAGAATTCTGTTATAGGCTAGAGCTTTTAAAACTTCATTGTGTAGAAGTTGGACTTTTCCATGTCTCTTTTTTTGTGTGTGTGCTTATTCTCTAAAATGAAATTATACAAGGAGCTTGAAACTTCAGTTTCCTTCATTTGAATTAAGGGTGTCCAACTGCTGCAGAAAGACACTGAAGGAGGGGAGAAGAGTTTGTGCTTGGGTCTCTTGTTTCGTTGGCTCTTCAGAGTGGACCTCTCTGCTCTGGGTACAGCTGAGTTTCATAACACAGCCTGAATGCAAAGGCCAATGTCACAGCCCACATACAAAATAAGAAGCAGACTGTGGAATTTGTTTGCAGGAATTTTAAAGAGTCAATGAATAAGACTTAATGGAAGTGATTTTTCCCTTTCTTTTCTATTTGCAAATGCTTCTGCTGAATTCCTGCAGAGCACTTACATATATTGTAGCTTGTGACCCTGTGACATAAAAGACTTTGATTCCCTCCAGAGCAAGTGGTCTGGCTGGGAGTTGGACCAAGAGTGGTGAAAACACAATAATTCCCAGGGAGTTTGACTCCAGCTGTTGCTTAGTTAAAAGCTACTTTTCTGGCACTATGAACATAAAGCAAGATAAGGAAATCCAGGACATTCAAACGTGACTGAGTTATACTTTTAGTTTAAAAAATATATATATATTTTCTTAATCAAATATAAGTTAACAGTTT
>NW_010246866.1:0-612 GCF_000690775.1 Eurypyga helias
CCCCCCAGTTTGTGTAATAGATCTTAGTATATATTCCTGCAATTTTTTTGATCTGCTGTCTGATACCATCTGTTGACCTCTCAGTGCTGGCCCTGAACTAGATGTGGGGCAGGATTTACAAAGTTAAAGCTGCTGTCAGAGAGAGCAGAGGGGGTTTTCCAGAGCGTGGAGTGCATAGCCATTGCAAGCTGGTACTGCTCGGGTTTAGCACTTAAGGGATATTCTTCTGTGAGCTCTTGGCCTCAAACTTTGTGTTAAATCTTCCTCCCAACAGATTGAGCCCTGTAGAAGTTTGCCAGGCTGTTGTAAATATGGCTCTGATAAATAATTAGCTTTGGAATTGACCAAAACATGCCTTTCTTCAGCTTTTCCTCATAGAGACTTCTTGGTGCCTGAGTGTAGTGAGTCCTTTGCTCTTTTATTAGGTTAATCCAGGATGGGTTTGCCTTGTCTTTTCCTTTTCCAGAAGTACTTTTCACTTTCTGGAGTCCTTTAGAGTTTAGATTGTACAGCATGGACAGAAATTGGATGGATCTGTGTACTGTGTGCTTCATACCAGTACTGTTTAAGGTATGAGGGATTGAAAGTGAATGTAATGTAGTACTCTGTAGG
>NW_010246866.1:636-20731 GCF_000690775.1 Eurypyga helias
GTGACAAGAGTGTGTACATCCATAACTGTTCAGATGAAGAACACATCTTGAAGTCAGATAACTGTTGAGTAACCTCTTTCTCTGAAAGAATGCCTGCCTCAGTATGAGGATAGTTCATGATCTTTTTTTGCTGGCTACTTTTCTCTCCCCTCTTGGAAGAGGGAGCACTTCTATCTCCAGACATGGAGTATGGGAACATACTGCTGTGATGGAATGCATGATTGATATTTGTTGAAAATATTAGACTTGACTCTTGAATACCTAAGAGGATAGAACCCAGAAGGACATTACAGCATCTGAAGTCTCTTTGCCATTGCCAGGGAAATAACTCCTACACTGTTTAACCAGATGCTGATGTGTCAAACTTCCTCTCACCCTCTGTGTTCCTGAGTTGCCTCTGTGGATTGTTTCCAGTCATTATGCCAGACAGCCCTTGAAGTAATGATGTTAAAGGTAGCATTGCTTATAACCAATGTCAGAAAGTAATTTTTTTACCATGTCTGTTTCAGTCAGCATTTATGCATGATACCCTCAAAAGATTCTAGTATTTCAGTTAACTTGGGCATACTGATTTTGAGAACAATGCAAAGGGAAATGTGAATTGACATTGTTTTAATAATTTCTAGTATTTATAAAAGAAATGCAGAATATGAAGTTGGAAAGATTTTTTTTTTTCAGTCGTAGTTATAAAAAACAACCTAATACAAAAGAATCACAGACATAAAGTTCATAGGTTACACATTGTGTAATCTTCGGACATTTGTGGAAACTCAGCAAACAGTGATTGAATCAAATGGAGTTGTTTAAAATAGATATTAATGAACAAACAGATCACTTTTGGTCTGATCCAGTTGTAATATACTACCATCTCTTCTTCCCTCAACCCTACCCCCTATTTCATCTCTTACCTGAATTAATGGGAACAAAACGTTTTCTCCTGTGAGGAAAAAGAGTGTCTAAGTGTCTAAAAGAGTATTAGCTGAGTGCGGTTTCCTTTCTTGTGTGGTTATACTGAATAAGGAGCTTTTAAATGAATGTAGTGTTTCTTAATCTTGAGTTCTGGATTACTTCCTGTTTATATGTGCCTGACCCGTTGTGTACTAAACCTCATAAACTGTTCACCATGTACTGTTTTGTGTGTTACACTCGGAAAGTTCTGATTCACAGAGTATTGTATCAGATTGCAGCTCCACAAAGATAGCAGTAAATCGAAAGGTTTGGTGAAATTGCCTTTGAAATGTTCTGAAAAGTTAGCATGCTTTGTAAACGTTTAAACCACTCCATGCTCTTTGAAGCTGGGGTTTATGATAATGTCAACTTTGACACAAAATATATCATACTCTTCAGATCCCTGAGACTTTCTAGATCTCAGTCTCAAATATCTAGTTCTGATAAATTTCTGATAATAATACTTGCTTTATAGATTGGGAAGGTTTGTGTGTCCTATTTACAAGTTACCTTTTAATACCACTTAAGGAATGACTGTTTCCATGTCAGGGTTAGAAATGTCCTCAATTGTTCTATTTCCTGAAGAGAGGTTCAGTTTCCGATAACAATTGAACAGTTATGCAGTAAATGTTGACAAGGTCCTGTCTCTGTTTCCTAGAAACCTTGTTTCTTCAAGATAATTTGACCCAGCATCTGGTCTTTTTGATAGTAGTGCATCTTCATAGTAGTTAAAACCTTTCTCTTGCCTCAAGAAAGGTATATTTCCCACACAAGCAATGGCTTGTGGATCAGGAATGAAAGCTTCTTTAATATTTGGAATTTAAAAAACCCTTCAGTGTGAATACAGACAAATACAAAACTTTCTGTAACTTTTTTTTTTAATTCAGCATTCATCATGTTTTTCCTCTCACTGTCATCTCTTTTTTACCTCTGCTGCTCATACCACATACCTTTTGGAGATGAGAACAAAACTAGGAAGGAAATAGTACAAGAATTTTAGACATAGAATCATAGCATCACAGAACGGTTAGGGTTGGAAGGGACCCTAAAGATCATCTAGTGCCAACCCCCCTGCCATGGGCAGGGACACCTTCCACTAGACCAGGTTGCTCAAAGCCGCATCCAGCCTGGCCTTGAAGACATCCAGGGATGGGGCATCCACAGCTTCTCTGGGCAACCTGTTCCAGTGCCTCACCACCCTCTCCGGGAAGAATTTCTTCCTGATATCTAAACTAAACCTCCCTGTTTTCAATTTGTACCCGTTACCCCTTGTCCTATCACTACAGGCTCTTGTAAAAAGTCCTTTCCCAGCACCCTTGTAGGCCCCCTTCAGATACTGGAAAGCTGCAATGAGGTCTCCTCACTGTAGAAAATATGGTTTTTAAAAGTAGTTTACTTTGAAAAACACAGAATCTATTTTTATGGTATATTTGTCATTCACTTCCTTTTCTGAGTTTAGAGATGTTTCATCACACAGAACTTCAGATCAATCAGTTTTCCCTTTGCTTCAGTATTTGTTTCTGTTAATAGACTTAACAGTAATAGCATAAATATTGAACTATTTCTTAGCCTGTAGGTGTGTAACTGTATGTTAACCCATTGTTCCTCAGTACTGATGGTTGAGGGCCAAGGGCTGGGGAAAGCTGTGTCCTCTAAAATGTCACCAGGAAAAGGGATCATATTACTCCTAAACAGAACACTTTCTCCAGCAGCGCTAGGCTTAGAGAAGATTCAGCTGTTCTTTGTTTTGTTGTTGTATCGAAGCACTGCTACACTCCAACTCTGTTTTTCTTGATATATAAATATATATATAAAGAGAATTTATTAAATCCATTTACAAATCCATGTATTGCTTTATTTAATAGGGTTGAGGTTTTTCTGCTGTCCGAAAAGTTCTCATGTCTCGAGACATCTATCTGAAAAGCATGACTTCTTGCCTAACTAACAAACAGAGCAAAACCAAAGTAGTTCTGGATTTTTTTTTTTTTTCCCTGACTTAGAACTTTCTGCCCTGCGTGTTTTTGCAGCAACATACCGCGTCTGTGAATATTGATATTTTTTGTTACATTTCTTGAGGTTCTTCTGAACCTTCCTGCAAGTGACAGCAGATTTAGTGTGTGATAGCTTAGGGTTGTTTTTTTCCAGAAGCTTCATGTTTTCTTTTCAATTTAAAGAAAAAAAAGAGTGATTCGCCATTTCTTAAGGGAAAGTTTAAAGTTTGCCATACAATTTGGAAAAATACACATCAAACTTTTACTAGTAAAACTGTATTTCTGTGTGTGGTAGTTATACACATCTAAGCTATTTTAGATATGGCATCAAACCCAGTTTGTTTTACCACTTCTAAATGCACTTGCTGAAATCTTAAGGCATGTTACTGAAACATGATGACTGTAATTTTTGCAGGTTTGTGTAGCTGCACCAAGTGCTGGAAGAGGATCTGCAGCTACAACTGTAATGCAGTTGGCTTCTGGTCAAACTGTGTATGCCCAGGGTGTCATTCAAGCCACACAGGCCTCAGTCATTCAGTCACCACACATGCAAGCTGTTCAGGTTAGCTCTTTTATTGTTACATTTTCATGAATATTTGGTGCCTCGTAACATTGCCCCCAACCCCATCTTCAGTTTCTCTTCATTCCTACCAGTGCTGCAAGATTTACTCATACGGTAGGGGAAACGGCAGGGTGGAAGGTGGCAAGCTGCCAGCCAGTAGCAGCTCTACAACCATTGTGTAGCGATTCCTTAATGCTTCCTGTTTATCTCTTAAGAAGTTGTGTCTTGGAACCCTGAAATTAGGCAACAGTAAATTTGTGTAATAATGTGGTCTTTCGTGTATCTTGCAGTTTTTCTGTCTTCTTAAATTCTGTGACCATCATGTTTCTAATGAGACTACAAACTCATCAGTTTGGAGTATCTCATACTATATTTTTGGAGAGCATCTGGATGTCGTAGAAGTAAACATATTACAGTCAAATGATTCCTTGTTGGTTTTAGAAGGTCCTGGTTAGAGCATCTGGTATTACTTTTTGTGGGTGTGGATATGTAAAGACCAAAAATAAGGGCAGCCTCAAAATAAACATTTATTTGGCGAATCTTCGCATGTTGCTGATGTTAAAAAGGAGGGACCAGTGCAAAATGCTCAAGAGTTTTCAGATCTTTTAGGTAGTGAAAAAGACTAGAGAGAATGAACTTGCAGTGTTTTGAAAATGACTTGGCCTCCCATTAGTGTTTTTCATGTAGCTAGGAATGGCTTTGCTCCTGTTTTCTTAAAATCTGACTGAGGAATGCCAACTGAACTGCTTTTTGCATGTAGAATTGACAGGCGATAGAGCTGTTGTGTGAACTGCCATCATTGCTGCACCTCAAGGAAAAGGCATGCATTGTCAGTCACCTTTAATGTTTGAGACTGCTAAGTAACTTTCAAGTGTAATAAATAAAAAAGTGTCTGTGAGTATGATTTATCTTACAGATTAGAGAAAAATAATAAAATTTTGGCCAGATACTAAATACTGGATTTATGAGCAGTAGTTGTAGATGGTGGGATCTGGTGAAGTTTTGAAAGTCTAGATCTCTATTGGAAGAGGTGCAGTAGGTTGCAAGAGACTTGGGTTTGGCCAAACTTGAAGGCCAATCAGAGTATTCAAAACTAGTACCTTTCTTATTGGAATTCTTCTTAACCTTAATTCACCAGAGTGAACTTTATCAGGTAAGCATATTACAGTCACTCCCAGTTTCTGTAACTGCTTTTCTTCAAGTTGGTATAGTCAGGAGATACATGCAAAAATAAAGGACTTGCTCCAAAGCTCACCAGGCTGAATTTCTCTGGAATCTCTTACCAGCTGCTGTTGTGTCTTCTTAAGGGAGTAGAAGTCGACTATTTATTGTACTGAGTGAACTCTGGCTGTGTTCGCATTCCTAAAGGAGTAGAGACAGGAAAGCTGTGTCCTGATTAATAACAACTAGTGGGTTCCAGGGTTTTGCTTTGGCTTCATTTGAGCATGCTAATGGCAAGTAAGGTGACTCTACAGGAAGGGCTGGAAGATGCTGTAAAAGGCTCCATTACAGAGGTTGTTCAGCCCTTCTGTGATCCTCTTAAGCAATTTATCCTGCCACCTGGCATTTCCTCCAGATCATTTGGCTTTAAGTTGATATCCTCTCTCTGCCAGACAGTGAAGAACTTGGGAAATTATATCAGTTTAATTAAAAAAAAAAAAAAGTATGCTGAAGGTTGATGTTAAAGCTTGCATGACCTCTCCCTCAAACACCTGCAGCTTTAAACTGCAAGGTGCTCGAAACTTTTTCTTGTAATGCTACTGCTTTAGGGATTAAAAAAATGCTTCTCTATATCACATTCCTTACTGTTTTGTTAATGTTGATTTACCATGTAGGAAGGTTTAAAGTTCAGGTTGTTATTTGATTTTTTTCTACTTGCTCCACCCTGTAATGTATCAGGTACTGGCAGACTAACATGAGCTTGAAGTTAAATTTGCTGAAACACAGAGTGGTGGTAAAGTTGAAGGCTGAACGATGTCCAGGAAAAAAATCACAATGGTTTCCATTGGTCAGTGTTGTAAACGTGGTCACTTGTTGTTAGAACAAACTGAAACATTAAATTTATCTCTTGTCTTTTATCAGAACTTTTGACATTTCTTGCAGAAAATGTCTTCTTCCACATTAAAATACTTAAATTGTCATGTGATTTCCTTACTTTCTTCCCAAAGTATGACTGTTCATTACTTCTTCGGCCATCTTTACAGGCTAGGGTGGCTATTGCTAACCCTTAGTGCAATGGGAAGGTTTAAAGGCACTAAGGTCTTGTTTCTGCTGTTTGTCATCTTTCAGGTGTTTTTTCCCCTGCAGAATGACAGTTCTGTTTTGAGGTAGGATACCCAGGCTCTTGGCTGTGTAATACTACCTTAGTTTTGCAGTTTTATGCCAGAGACTTTAAAGTTGATCCGCCAGCAAATCGCTGTAGGATGCTGCAGAGAAATGCCTTTCAGAAGATCTCTTTGCTGGTCAGCATTGGTCCACCCTGCAAAAAGATGAATAACAAACTTCTTGAGCCTTTTCTATCTCTGCCAGTCGCCCTGGTGGTATGGTTTGGAGCTGCGCATCTCTAGACATGCAGAAGTACCTCTCATTATTTCTAGGTGGTCTTTTTTTCATTAGGCGGGTGTAGAGTTTAAATGATGTTTTCTGTTTATTACCCAGCAAAATTAGGCTACATTAAATAGTTTTACACAGAACTGGAATGTTACAAAATTAGCAAGTGAAGGGACAATTTAATTCTGCAATAACCTGTAGTTCTTCCAAGGTGTAGTTTTATAGGTTTGAGCTGGACTGACCCAGGCCTATAAAGTTCCAGAACCTTCCTGCCAGTCATTTTCTGTTGAGCTCAGGCAGGTTTTATTTCTAGCACCGAGCACTCAGGCTTGACATTAGGTCTAGACCTCTTCTCCACTGCACCCAGGTCAAACACTTCAGCCTTCTAGTCACTGAGCTCATGTTTGCTTGGTGTTGGCTTAACACAGCGCTTAGTCTGAAACTGCAGGCTTGTCTGGCTTTATGTGAAGTCGTTTTCCACACTAACTTTACTGCACTATTTCAGTTTGAAAATCTTGCACGCCAATAGTTCTGACCAGTTAAATGAATCAAGAAAATAGCATATTTTTCTTCTTCAATAATTGCTTTCAGTTCTGTGTAATAACATAATTGCTGGTAAAGAGTGTGATTCAACTCCAGACCTTCATGTAATTTTGAGGAATTTTAGAAGAAAAAGAACCTGTGAAACTAGTATTAATAAAAGTGTGAGAAAATGAGACTTTGTGGACTTGTCAGGGGTTTCTAATACTTGCACAGTATTACTAAGCCACGTATTTGTATTTATGAATATGTGTTGGTAAGTGTAATAAGTGTGCCTATTTAATAAACTTCTTTTCTAAATAGTTTTGGTGGGGTTGTGAAGAAGCTTTTGTATTGCTACTTTTATTTAAGGTGCATTACTATAATATATTGTATTTTAAGTGTTTAATTTCACTTTAAAAGCTAATTAAATTTTATAATATTTTTATGTTTAAAGAAATCTTGCATCCTCAGTACATTTTCTAGGTGTTATTCACAGAAAAAGTAGCCTGGGTTGCTTTGATGTTTTTCAAATGGAAAATGTCATCTAAGTGGCTATATGTTGCTAACTTGATAATTTGTGATTTGCTTTGGAAAAGGAAGTCCAAGATCCCATGATTAGTGCTAAATAAGTGCACAAACTTCCTGTATGCAAACATGGAAGGAATTTTTAAAATAAAATTTTACTCTGCTGCTATTTGTTTTTACGAAGTTACCAATTTCAGAAACTTTGTTATTACAGGCAGCATCGATTGCAGATGAATCTGCAGAATCAGAAGGGATAATTGATTCTAAAAAACGTAGGGAAATTCTTTCAAGAAGGCCTTCATACCGGTAAGGACACCTTAATGTGGTTTTGCTGGTTTTCAAAGGCAGCTTATATATTACAGCTAAACTGTCTGATAAAAGCTAGTGGTCTCATGGATATGACATTTCAAATATGTAAAATTATTTACATTCTTTTTCAGAAAAATTTTGAATGAACTCTCATCAGACATTCCTGCAGTACCGAAGATTGAAGAAGAGAAGTCAGAAGATGAAGGAGCGCCTTCTGGAATTTCTGCAATGACCATGCCAAGCAGCCTGTATCACACTAACACAGGGCAATACGGTATGTTCGCAAAGATGCTGTGATGTTGCAGAACGTATATAGGAACAACTTTGTTCTTAAGAGTACCCTAGTGCTGTAGAGATGTTGGGTTTTGGTAGAAAAGGAGAGCTTCTGTATTTCTAAATAGTGTCAATTTTTGTATTTAATTTTTCATAACATGGGCATTATAGACTTGTAGTCTATTTCTTGTAATGTTTGTTGGTTGCTAGATTTAGTCCTTACAGAAGTCCTATGCATTGAAAGTGTGGAGATGCACCTTATGCATCAGGTGAAATGAAAAATGTTGACACTTTTATGTGCATGTTGTGTGTTAGAAATCATTACAGTTTCTGTGATCAGTGTATTAGTGCTGTTCATTATATGAAATTACAATTAGTGAGTTAGACTTTTTTAAAGTGTAAGGTTGGAGTATTAAATTATTTCTTAACTTTGGATTTTCTTTCTTAAAAGAACTATGTCTAGTCCTCTCCAGTTATCAAGTCTGAACACTTTAACTGCATAATTAACCTAAATCGTGGTCTCCAACATGCAAGTTAAAAGTGAGATTCACAGTTCTGTTCTTTAGATTTGCTTTTAGGTTTTGTATTGGGCTGCCTTTTTTTTTTTTTTATTATTAATTTCTGAATTTATGTCAAAAATATTGTGTCACTTGCTCCCTGTAGCTTCTTTGAGCTTAATGACATATCATCTAAGGGATAACTTTCTAATAATGCTTTTCAAAATTATGTATAGGCTAAAGCTTCAGTCCTACTTTTTTAATTTTTTTTTTTTTTTTTAATGTGTAGACACACTGAAATGCAGGTATTTTTCCTTTGGGATAATGACAGGAGAGTTGCAAAAGAAATGTTGTGGTGTGTTTTTTCTTGAAACGAGAACAGAGGAAGTCTAGTAAAATATTGCACCAGGATATAAAAGAAGATAGAATTGTACTCTAGTTATGTTCTAGTCTCCCTTAGAATTCTTCAGTTATTTTAAATTTATGCAACTAAAGTAATTATCAACTCTGGTAAATCAGAATTTGTCTATAATATTATCTACCCCTTCAGCATAGAAAGTATTTCTGCTTGGGCTCCTAGGCTGCTTTTTTCACCCTTTTCTGTAAAGTACAGACATAAATAAATGTCTGCTTAATGATGTCCAGATTCTGATGTGGACATTTTCTGTGGACTTGTGGTCATGCTAAATTACAGTTATCTGGTACAGAATCTGGCAAGTATTCTTGCCAGATTAAATTATTTTCTTAAATTTTTTAATTACATTTTTAATTTGTCTTACTTTTTTTTTTAAAAAACTAAATCTATAATTGCAGTTTGAAGGCTTAAAAAGAAGTGCTGTAGTGTCTGTACTATGTTCTAGTGAACCTTCAAACCTTCAGGATTTCTAAGAAATTTGGAATTTAGGTTATTTAATTGTAGATTCCTCTAGGAATCCAGAGTTGTGTTTTCAAGAGCACTGTCTTGCAGGAGGTGATTCTTAATTGAGGATGTTCTAATTTGAACATAGCTATAAATCATAGTGACAGGGGAGTGTATAAAAGAATAATGAAATTCACAGATTCTGCTTTCTTATTCAATCAAACATTTACTTCTGAAAAATTAAGGAACAGAGAACGTCACCAACAATGTGCATGAATTAATTAAATTTTTGTGGACTCTGCTAAACCTCATTTATCTTACTTTACAATTGGCTTTTTCATGAGCCAATCATAGAAGATTTCTGGTTTATGCTGCTTTTTCTTTGAAAATGTTACAGCCTAAAATGTGCTGTATATTTAAGGCAATTTAACTAGTTAATAGATCCTCAGCCATAATGAGAATGCAATGACAGCCTCAGAATGCAATGACAGCCTTCATAGAGTCTGCTGATTCTGGTTCAAAAACTTTTTGAGAGCTTTGTCTTCCTGAAAATGGTTTTTCTTTTTATTTATTTATTTAAGTTTAAGTTAAAATGTCACACATCTTTTGCTTCAGTGGATTTGAAAAATTTGTAGCCAGGTCAGTCATCTCCTTGTAGTAGAGGGGATCTTAATTTGGGATTTTCCAAAGAGAGCTTGGCTGTTGACTTCTAGTCCTTAAATGCAGAAGGCATAGATCTGCAGCATTTCTGAGCAGTAGTCATGTTGGCTGCCTGTGATCCTCAAGAACTGCTGTGAGCTAAAACCAGGGACACTGTGTGGGGATGCAGCATCTCCTGTGTTGATTTCAGCCTGGATATGATGCAAAAGGTCATTACATGTATCTATTTTATCTTTGTCTCCTGACACTAGCTCTTCTGCTTATCATTATTGTATTTGAGTCCTCCTCTCCTCTTGGCCAGCACTGGTCGTGTGGGTTCTCTTGTGCAGGCATCCAGCAGTGTAGGCATCAAGTTTACTCACTGCAGTGTCCATGGCAGTGAAGAACTGGTCTTGCAGTGTCAGTACAACCCTCTGTACTGTGCCCTGGTTTAAAACAGATATCATATGCTACTACTTTTCTGTGATTCCTTATTTTCTCTACCGTTCTCCCTGTTCCTGCACAGGAGAGGCAGTTTAGTTGAAAAGATGATTTTGACTCTGTGTTGGTGTCTGGACGTCTGGGATGACTATTTTAGGAAAAACTTGATAAGCAAATTTTTCTGAAAAACAAATTATTTTTTTTCCTATTAGAAGCAGTGATGGCTGTTCTTTGCTTACATTTTACCAGCCAAAATTATATGTTGCCATGGTTTCCAAATATCTTTTTCCTCAGAGCTTCTTGGCTTTGGCTTATGGAACAGACTGGCAGGCATGACCAGCTATAGATAAGACATCTTTCCCAGTTACCTCCATCAGTGTACATGTTACCTTTCTGTAAGGGGAATGGATAGTTTTGCATCAGGTCATGTCTCGTATATGAGCCTTTAACCTGATGTGACTACAGCCTACTCTGTGGGCTGTAGTTCTGTCCGTGTTGGTTACTGAATCCTACAAAAAACCTGCTTTGTCTCTCCTTTTGGTGGTGGTGGTCTAACGATGCAAGAGTTGCTTGTTCCCTTGAAGCGTGTGAATCAACTGCCCCCCACTCCCCTTTGCCTGCTTGTGCATATCATCATGTTCTGTCTGAAATGATGCAGGGGAAATGAAAATTATTAGTTCTTTTGCCATCTGTTTGGTATGCTTGCTGTCTGAGGACAAGTTTTTAACAAGTGAAGAATTAAGAAATCTTTTGGGAAAGATGAACTTTAGTTGCTTTTCTCAGGGAAGGACAGATCTGATTTTTCTGGATTAGAACTGTTTATCATACTCAGAGAATGTTACTGGTATCATCTTCAGCCCTAGCTAGAAGTGAAGTGTCACAGCATCCAACTGCATGTCATACAGCTCCAGGGACTGTCCTGAAAAGTCCTCTACTCTTCATGGAAGGCCCAATTTCCAGTAGAGCTCCAGCACAGCGAATGTCTGTGCAGTAGTTGAGATCAGGACAGTGAACAGGATGTGGGAAAACTCTGTTATGGCAGGAATCAATCCTGTAAAGGAGACAGTTACTGGAGTTAATTCACTCTTGTTTAGAAAGTACTGGGTTGTGATCTGAATGAGTAATTGCAGGACAGCTGTGATGTAATTGGTTACCCAGGCTCACTGTGGAGCCCGTAACCTGGTATGATTCTGTGCTGATGTTTCATGGCTCAGAAACCCAAACTGATTGGTTTTTATGTGGTATGGTACTGTGATGATGTAGACATACCACTTCTGGTGCTAACTCTGTGAGAGGCAGAATTCAGCAGTGTTTAACTTCTCTAGGAAGTATAGGTGACAAATCCTGCTGGGAAGTCTGTGTGCTGCTGGGAGCCTGCTCTTTGTCCTGGTCTCCTGAAGAATGGAGGAGACAATATACCCAGCCCCCCTCTCACCCTCCCTTCCCTTAATGCCTTACGCAGCCTGTGTGCAGCATCCAGGTACTTTCTACATTACATGTTCCCCATTCCGAGGGTAGGACTTGAGGTCCATGCTGAACTGTGTTCCAATATGGCAAACATATCTCTCTGCTTCATTCGGCATGAGAGGAATCCCCCATTTTCCTCAAAAAGGAGCTAATTAAGCTTCTGGGATTTGACAGTTTTGGTAAATAACTGCTTGTCATGGTAACTCTCAAAAAAATTAGCTGAGCTTCTAGTAGATCGTTACTGTTGTCTAACTTACTAATAACAGTTTACTAATCAACTATTAGTATCTCAGTGTTCTTTGAAGTGTTATTATCTGATGTTGCACTTTCAAGATATTCAGTTAAGCAGAGCTGAACCTGCAAGAATATCATCAAATATTGTGCATCTGAAGTCAGAGGAGCTGGCAATCCTGAATCTGTACTTACAGATGGCTTTTGTGCAACCTCAGACAACAGTGAACACAATGACAATGACTGTAGTTTAAATATCTTCAGGGGAGAAAGACATTTATTACTTCTTGGGAATTAGTTTCTCATCTAAAAGTTCCAGGAGTATTTTTATTAACATAACAGACCTGGATGAGATGGGTGGAGCATTCTGTGGACAAGGAACTGGCTGGGTGGTCACAGTCAAAGAGTTGCGGTCAACAGCTCGATGGTGACTAGTAACGAGTGGTGTTCCTCAGGGGTCTATATTGGGCCAGTATTTAACATCTTTGCTGGGGACATGGACAGTGGGATTGAGGGCACCCTTAGAAAGTTTATGGGTGTCCCCAAGCTGTGAAGTGTGGTCAATACACTGGAGGAAAGGGATGCCATCCAGAGGGACCCTGACAGGCTGGAGAGGTGGGCCACTGCCAACCTCTTGGAGTTCAACAAGGCCAAATGCAAGGTCCTGCACCTGGGTTGGGGCAATCCCAAGCACAAGAACAGGCTGGATGGAGAGTGGATAGAGAGCAGCCCTGAGGAGAAGGACTTGGGGTACTGGTGGACGAAAAACTCAGAATGGGCCCGGTAGTGTGCGCTGGCAACCCAGAAAACCAACTGTATCCTGTGCTGTATCCAGAGGAATGTGGCCAGCACGTTGAGAGAGTTGATTCTGCCCCTCTACTCTCTTCTTGTGATACTCCCCCCTCAAGACATGCGCTTGCTTGAGTGGGTCCAGGGGAAGGCCATGAAGGACAGGCTAAGAGATGTGGTTGTTCAGCCTGGAGAAGAGAAGGCCCTGGGGAAACCTTAAAAGGGGCCTACAAGAAAGCTGGAGAGGGACTTTTTTACATGGGCATGTAGTGATAGGAAGAGGGATAAAGGTTTTAAACTGAGGGCAGGGTAGACTGAGATTAGATATTAGGAAGAAATTCATTGTGGTGAAGGTGGTGAGGCACTGGCACAGGTTGCCCAGAGAAGCTGTGGATGCCCCATCCCTGGAAGTGTTCAAGGCCAGGCTGGATGAGGCTTTGAGCAACCTGGTCTAGTGGAAGGTGTCCCTGCCCATGGCAGGGGGGTTGGAACTAGATGATCTTTAAGGTCCCTTCCAACCCAAACCATTCTGTGATTCTATGATATTTCTGCTTTTAACAAAGACAGTGCTAATTTCAAAAGGAATATACAATTAACCTCTCTAGGGAATTTGATTTTGCCTAAATATTTAATTATGGTGGAAACACAATATGATTTTTTTTTTTTTAATGGGGAAAGTATATTTGAATTTTTTGGATTGCTGATTACATGGGAGGGGGAACCCTTTGTTCTCTTTCTCTTTTTACATAAGTCTTGGGCTCTTTACAGCTTTGTATAACTTGGAAAAACACTGTTAGGCTAGACTTTCTCTCACATGAAGGAAAGGATTGTGAGCATCAGAAACTTGCTCTTCCTATGTCTAGATGTCCTAGGTTTTGGTCTGTGAGAGTTGATAAATATAGCTTTTTGTTTAATCTAACTTTTTTGGATTCATTTTTAAAACAACAATCATTATGGCTAGGAGCTACTACTTTTTGCTAGTTTTAGAACTGTTTTAGGAGAGTTCATATTTCTAGAAGCGTAGAGATAAAATGTGTAGAACACTGCTTTATACCTGATACACACATGGGATGTACTACACAGCAGGCCCATGTTTGTGGAAATCAGGATTATGTAAAATTATGTAGATTTTGTTGTGCAATTGATCTTTAAGCAAGGACAGGACCAGGAGTCCTATCATACAATGCTCATATTAAAAAGGGAGATGTGCTTTTTAACATGTGTTCTTTCTCTGTCTATTGCCTAACTTTTCTTTTTCTTTTTAGTTACTATAAACCAGGATGGTTTAATCCAGATTTCTAATACAGCCTCTGATGGTGTCCATGGACTACAGACACAGACAAATTCCACAGCTCCTCAAGCAGGTGCCACCGTTGTGCAATATGCAGGACAATCACCTGATGGCACACAACAGTTTTTTGTTCCTGGAAGCCAAGTTGTTGTTCAAGGTATATTTTATTAGTCTATCTAATTTTACTTTTTTCATTTAAACCAATTTTTGTTAAAGGCTTTTTATTTTGTGTTAACATTATTTTACTATGACATGAAATATTTACGTGTAACAAGATGAAAGACAGTCTTAGCAGGAGACTGAGCTTTTCTGCTCAGTAAAGCAACTGCTACTTTTGATTTTAAAAAGTTGTGAGGAGGAAATCACAGTATAACATCACTTTCTGCTTTGAATTCTCTTGTCTAGACTTAGAGATACGTGTTTAATTGCAGTAAAGGTGCTGCTACAGATTGAAATGAGAGACTGTGGCTGCTTTGTCATTTAATATATGAAACAAACTTGTTTTTTTCAGCAGTTAAGCAATCTTATTAAAAGCAAGTTCTGAAGTTCTTTGGATATGTTTAGGGCAGAATTTCCTTGCAACTTACGAGTTTTGTAGGTTTTGGAAAGGACATTCTTTGCTGAAGCTAGTTTTCTCTCAGAAGAACACTTTTGTAAGTCCTATAAAATGTACACATGAGAACTGAACTGTGAACAGGGAATTCTTGAACTTTCCTGTGGTTTATATAGGATTTTTTTCCTTATGCTGTTCTTAGCCTTTTGTAAAGGCTGAGGGAGATTGAGAACCAAAGGTATCTTGGACTTTTATCAGTACCAGGGAGAGTAGGGTAGGGATTTGGGTTGTGCTGAGGAAAACCTTTGAAAATGCAGAAGAGATTTCTGTATGGAGACACCAAATTAATGACTGCCATGGAGGATACAGGGAATTTGTTTTCTCTTGTAAGTATTTTGTTTTAATTGGTACAGAGAAGCAGGGAGGGCTGTGTGAATGCTTTCTTAAGGCAAAACAGCTGTCTGAAATAAACCATGAGAAGAACTAGGAAGACTTTAAATATGTATTCATGAAGTGGATGAGAGTCAACAATTACATGTAGACACAAATATCTGAGATAATTGGTGCTCACCAGGTTGAGGTGCTTTTTTTGTCCTAATATGGATGTTTGAGATAAGTTCTGTATTTAAGTGGCTGTTTCTCTCCCTTTGCTGAAAGGAAGCCCAGGATGTAAATAAAAGTAATAGCTTGTAGATTTCTGAACTTTTTGAGACAACACTAAATAGTGATACTCAATTTGCTTTCTTCCATCGCCTCTGGTTAATTCTTTGCTGAAATACATTGTCTTTCCAAGACATTTCAGAAGCATTTCAAGGAATCTCTAAGACTCTGATATGAAAAACCCTAAACCAAAATGTTGGTTTTCATCATGCAGAGAGTGTTACTGTAACCTCCCTAAATATTGTTACAAATACATTCTTAGCAAAGCCTTAAAACCCAAATCTGACTGTTGCCACAAACACATTTCCCATTCTGGTAGTGCGTGTTTTCTGACTATGAGTCTAGTATGTTTTCTATACATGTGTGTACCACACCCCTTAAATTAGAGGACTTGTCTGTCTTTCAAGGTTGACTGTAGTATTTGTATATATTGCTTTGGGTCTTCCATGCTTCAGGGGCAGTGGTAGGGCAGAGAGTTTAGCTCTTCAGTTGTTTCTTAAACCCCTCCTCCAGTCTGTGAAGAAGCACAGAACTTAGGGACTGTATCTGGCAGCATTTCAGTCCTTGGGAGGTTCATTTGACTGGCCTTCCTTTACAGACTCTTCATTACAGGGCTGTCATCTCACCTCCCTATTCTGTCTCGGTGATGGGCTCGGCTGCTGGATGGCGTAGCCCATTAAATGATCTTGCCTTTGATTAAAACTTTCAAAACAGATCCAGAGGCAGACAGAGGCAGATCAAGATTACTGATTACCTGCTGTATCCTGTTTCTGGAAGCTTGAAGATACTTTTAACTAAATTGCTATGTTCTCTGTCCCTGCTCAAAGTAGTTGACCTGCTGGGGTTCTCTGTTCCATGTGATACATAACACATACCAATGTGTTATGATATCCAATGATACATAACACATACCTGGGAAAATACAAAAGGCATATAGTAAGTGACTGTGAACTGAAAGATGATAAGAAGATAAAAGGTTTCAACTTATACATGCTATCACTACTGGAAAATATTTTTTAAAAAATTATATGTATATATATATGTAAAAGGAGTATGGAAGCACCTGAGGATGTTTACAGTAATAGACATCTCTTTATGGTAATAATTTCATATCATCAACAAACCTGCGTTATGCAGGATGGAGTGAGACAGTGAATTTAGTTGGATATACAAGTGTCTAATACGTTCTTACGGTAGGTTGTCTTGCCTGTGCTAGGACTCTGTAGGAATACAGTTTATGAACTTTTTTCCTTTATGTACACTTTGTAGTTGACTGTTCACCTAATAATGTGATAGCACAGATTGTAATAGGAAAGCAACATTCTGCTTAATGTCCCACTTAAATATATTTTTATAATGGTTTTGAGTAGACAGTATATACATTTTATTTGTAATAATCAAAAGTAAAAGAAGTAAAAATTAACAAATATCAGTCCTAGGTCGGAAAAGATCTGTTAAAGATTGTTCAGATAGCACATGTATTTATATTTTTTCTAAATCATTTGTTGATGAAGCTCACGTAATAATGAATATCATCACATAAACCCCGTGTTTGATATATCCTGACAGCCTGTGATGGGGAAAAAGGGTTAGTATAAAAGCACCAAAGGTGTTGATCCAGCTGAGTGATATTTCATGTGCTGCAAGTTTACATTCAGAGGCAAAATATGAGGCAGTTCTGATGTCCTGACAGTTTTGGGTTAAGGGTTATTTTGGTAGCTGAAGCAAAAGGAAGCATTTAATTATTAGTGAGAATGAGTATGGAAAAGCTGTCTCAGAAGTCATTCTGTTAGGTTCTATGTGTGTTTTCATAATATGGTCAGTGATATTTGAGATCTCTGGCTTGAATTTGTGTACTTCGGTTCTGCTCTTCTGTTCACGTGGTGCTGAAGTGGCCCTGTAATCACGGGGCGCTCCTTTTTTGCACTGATGCTTCTGCTCTTGCTGTCCTTGGCATAGTTGCACAGTTGATGAATTACCAGTCTGAATTTGTTTATTACAGACAAATAGAAGTTTGCTGTGCCCTACATACGTACCACTGCCTGGGCTGGTCTGAAATTATTTTCTTTTAAATTGGTGTAAATAAGGAGTAATTCTGTTAGAGCTGTTTTGTGTTTTTTTTTATTTTGCAATATTAAGTCAACCAGATCTCTTGGACTTATTTGAAAGATGAGGGAATGGGGGGGAGGTAGCCCTAATTCTGCCTGTTACAGCATCTCAGATCACCAGCTTTGACTTACTTTGTTGGAGCTTTCTTCAATCTTTTCTGAAGCTTTTAACTGAAATTAAATGAGTAGGTTGTGGGTTCCCCCCACTGCAAGGAGCTTTAGCCTTTCATTTACCTCTTTGTTACAGCTTGTTAAGCTTTTCTGTCTCACCTGTGTCTGCCTTTTAGTGGAACTGCTCCAATCAAAACAATTGCATGTCTTTTTAAATTTTCCTTATTTTCTATGCAATCACGACTTTATAATTCTGATTAATTCATGGATTCTAGAGCCACTTTTTAGTTTTTGTCAGTTGGTGCTGTGAATTTTCAGGTCTTGCTTCGCAGCCAGCGTTGTGGTGAGTGCTCTCTGTAGCTTTATGAATAATTCAGGGAAAAAGAACAAAGCTAGGCTTATAGAAATATGGAAGAGGAAGGAAAAAAAAACCGTAACAGGTTTACTGGAAAAAAAGTTCTTTGGGCTGCAGTGTCAGCGAGCTGTTCCAGTGACAGAGCATATTAATGAGAGTGGTAAGCAAGTGAGGTCACTGTGATGTCAGTGCTCTTGCTTGTAATCCTGCACATGCTTGCTAGTTTGGAACAGTTCATGCTGAGCTCTGGTAGAGGAACAGGGGAATCGTGTGTGCAGAAGCTGATCATGGCTGTAACAGGAGATGAAACAGGTAAAAATTTTGTTAGTCTTTTACATGATGTTTTTGGATGTCTAAGCAGTGCTTAGTTGGTGTTTGTGACATTTTCTTTTGAACCTGTTGCTGTAACTCTTTCATCTTTCAGAACTGGTACAAATAGCTTCTGGTTACAGCTAGTCAGTGTAGGATTTCAGGGCAGTCTTAACAGTTTCTTGGAGAGGGGAAAAAATCAATGTTAGTGCACGAGTTCTTGCACGGATTGATTCAGACAGCTAATCTTTACTGTTTGATACAGGGTTTTGCTGAAAAATCCACCACTCTTCTAAATTCTTCTTTATCGTGGAGATAGTCGTCTTTATTTTGTAAAAACGACACTGCATTTTTTTGTTTAGCCATAAATACTTCAGATTTGATAAATAAATAGGCTTAACCCTAAGTGTAAGAGAAAGGTGTGCATTGTTTCAGTAGTGTAAATAAACCCTATGCTTTCATTACTAAAGAAAATACTGAACGCAAACAAATTTGAGAGAGCAGTAAGTATTGTAACGCCTGCTTGTTTTCTCCTCCACTGTTAAAATGGTCTGTTCCTCAGCTAATTGAGTTCAAAAGGCTGACGTCATTAGATTTCCTGGAATCGTGTTGCAGTAGGGAACTGGAAAAGTTAAACTCCAAACAAGATACACATTGACGTCAGCTCCAAGTCATGCTGCGATTTAGTCAGTTCCTTTCTGCTCCGTCAATTGCCTCCGGCAGATCTGTAATGTTAACCAGTTCGCAGCCGGTACCTACGTGCTGCTGCTCACTGTTCTTTAATCCAAAGATAAAGATCTTCTCCAGGTCCACGGTTTGAGTTTTTTTTATGCTCAAAGGAATAAATGATTCATGCCTTGTTTAGCCAGTTTAGTGGTGAAGTTAAAAACCCCTTTGATAATCTACTCCCATCATTATGACTCACAGAAGGGAAGAACAGACATCCTAATACACAGCATGCATCAGGTTTTTTTTCTTCTGGATAGGGACTGAAAGAACTCAAGTGCAGGGATGCTGTCTAGTGTTCAGCAAGACCCTTTTCCCAAGAACCTGCTGATACAAGGTGGTTGATTTTGGACGTGGTGTGGTTTGTTTGGTGTTTTGGTTTTGTGTTTTTTTTTTTTTTTGTGGGCTTTTTTTTGTGTTTTTTGTTTTGTTTTTTAATTTCTCAGAGCTTAATTAGAAGGTTAGTTGTACTTTTCCAAATTCGGTTTGGGTTTTTGGTTCTTGTTTGTTTGTTTGGCTTCCTGTTAATAATTTCCTTTTTGCAAGTCTCAACTCAAAGCTTCATGTTTTCAGTGACCTTTTTACTCCGTTGCAATTTTTAAGGAGGAGAAAAAAAAATTACTTGGGGCAAAGTCTTAGGGAAATACGCCACCTCCAGGTTTGTTGCCTTGTTAACTGTCTCAGTCCTATGCCTGGTATGTTAGGAATGACTTTAAATAGCCACAGAGGTTTGTGAGGCTGGATCAAAGGTGTGTGGGATTTTTGTCTCCGACGCTGCAATGTGAAGGACCCATCTCTCTAATACATTACTAGACATAACTATGATTTTTTTCAAGTGTATTTTATTGCTGTTGCTTAAAGCCCGTTTCAACTTTCCTGATGGCATTTTTTGCGAGGAAGCAGCATTTTATTGTAACTGTTTGAGATACTATACGAAAAATTGTGCAGACCTTCAAGTAATTGGTTTGCAGGGGTGTATGGTAAAGCACACAGTACTGCACAACTAAAAGATAGTTTGTCGATGCTACGCTTTTATTTTTTAAACTGTGGTGTCTGGGTTTACCAGGTCTGCACCACCACAGTGGTTATCTATCTCCGTTACCACGATGGTAGGTTTGTAAGTGAGCCAACTGTTAGGCAGGGACAGACACTGCTGGAACCCGGTCAAACTATTCATGCAACGTGTTGTTACTTACAGTGGTGTTTGCTGATCCCAGCTGAGATAGGGGCTCGCTTTTGTTAAGCCATGTTGCAGATACTTTATCACACTCGTAATAGCAGTTAGGATTCCTCTTTAACAGCAGAGTGTAAGTCAAAAACAACGAAGTAGTTCGTCTTGTCAGGCAGAGGTGACCTTAATTATGGGTCTTTTCCTATGA